>NC_069502.1:181177524-181477524 GCF_027579735.1 Bombina bombina
TAAATTAGCTAAAGTACAAAAAAACCCACTAAATTACAGTAAATAATAAACAAATTACAGAAATTTAAACTAATTACACCTAATCTAATAGCCCTATCAAAATCCCCCCCCCCCATAAAAAAAACCCTAGCCTAAAATAAACTACCAATAGCCCTTAAAATGGCCTTTTGCGGGGCATTGCCCAAAAGTAATCAGCTCTTTTACCTGTAAAAAAAAAAAAAACAACCCCCCCAACAGTAAAACCCACCACCAACACAACCAACCCCCCAAATAAAATACTATCTAAAAAAAACCTAAGCTCCCCATTGCCCTGAAAAGGGCATTTGGATGGGCAAAATAAAACCCACAGAATACACCCTTAAAAAAACTAACACTAACCCCCTGAAGATTGACTTACCGTGAGACATCTTCATCCAAGCCGGGGCGAAGTGGTCCTCCAGCCAGGCAGAAGTCTTCATCCAAGCCAGGCAGAAGTGGTCCTCCAGACGGGCAAAAGTCTTCATCCAAGCTGGGCAGAAGTGGTCCTCCAGACGGGCAGAAGTCTTCATCCAGACGGCATCTTCTATCTTCATCCATCCAGCGCGGAGCGGGTCCATCTTCAAGACATCCGACGCGGAGCATCTTCTTCATCCGACGACTAAAACAGAATGAAGGTACCTTTAAGTGACGTCATCCAAGATGGCGTCCCTTAGATTCCTATTGGCTGATAGAATTCTATCAGCCAATCGGAATTAAGGTAGAAAAAATCCTATTGGCTAATGCAATCAGCCAATAGGATTAAAGGGACAGTTCACCCAAAAACTTTCTCCCCTTTAAATTATTCCCAATGATCCTTTTTACCTGCTAGAGTGTATTAAATTGGTTGCAAGTAGCTCCTTTACTCATATTTCAGCATTTGAAATAGCTGATTTAGCTTGTGGTTTCCCAACCTATACTGAAAGTTTTGATACTGGCGTATACGCTATTGACAAGCCTAAGTAAACACAGCCAGCAGAAGAGATTACACCCTCAGTGGGGGGCATGATAGTTAAGTAATAAAATGATAATTTTCCATTGTTCTCTCTATGTATTGAGCTTTGGTGTTCCAGACAAATATAAGATAAGGAAGCAAGTCTGTGTACATGAAAGTGATAACATAATGAGATCTGATATTACCTGAAGCTCAACCCATTGTAATAGGCTGTGGTTTCAAAGCACAAAACCAGCTACTTCAGATACACAAATAAACCCGAAAATGCAATTTCTCAAATATTTTATACTCTGCAGTTGGTATAACAAGTCATTTAAAATACATTTATGGAAAAACAATTTTACGGTGTACTGTCCCTTTAAGCTTGCATTCTATTGGCTGATTGGAACAGCCAATAGAATGCAAGCTCAATCCTATTGGCTGATTGCATCAGTCAATAGGATTTTTTCTACCTTAATTCTGAATTCTATCAGCCAATCGGAATCTAAGGGATGCCATCTTGGATGACGTCACTTAAAGGTACCTTCATTCTGTTTTAGTCGTCAGATGAAGAGGATGCTCCGCGTTGGATGTCTTGAAGATGGACTCGCTCCTCCCCGGATGGATGAAGATAGAAGATGCCGTCTGGACGAAGACTTCTGCCCTTCTGGAGGACCACTTCTGCCTGGCTTGGATGAAGACTTCTGCCCGTCTGGAGGACCACTTCGCCCGGCTTGGATGAAAAGGTCTCCCGGTAAGTCGATATTCAGGGGGTTAGTGTTAGTTTTTTTAAGGGTGTATTCGGTGGGTTTTATTTTTTAGATTAAGGTTTGAGCGGCAAAAGAGCTAACTGCCCTTTTAAGTAGTATTTGCGATGCGGGAGGGCCTCAGTTTAGGGGTTAACAGGTAGTTTATGGGTGTTAGTGTACTTTTTAGCACTTTAGTTATGAGTTTTATGTTACGGCGTTGTACCATAAAACTCATAACTACTGACTTTTAAATGCGTTAGGTCTCTTGACAGGGTAGGGTGTACCGCTCACTTTTTGGCCTCCCAGGACAGACTCGTAATACCGGCGCTATGGAAGTCCCATAGAAAAAAAACTTTACGAAGTTTACATAAGTCGTTTTGCAGTAAGTCCAAAGAAGTGTGCGGTGAACCTAAACCTTCAAGACTCGTAATATCAGCGGGTGTAAAAAAGCAGCTTTAGGACCTCTTAACCTGCTTTTTTACCTTTACCTTAACGCACAACTCGTAATCTAGCCGCATGTGTTTGTATGTTATAGGTGTGATAGTGTGTTTAGTTATGTATGTTTGTGTGTGTTATTGTGTGTGTGTATGTGTCTGTTTATATGTACTGTGTGTGTGTATTTCTATATGTGTGTGTGTGATTGTGTGTTTGTGTCTTACTGTGTGTATGTGTGTGCGTATGCTCACCCCAAGATAGAAACACACTGGATTTCAACTAAGTGATTTGTTGTTACATTTTTTGAATCACTCTATTTTCTTGGTCCTTTCAGAACCCATTAGTGAACAGTGATTTAAAGGGACATGTTACTCAAATATTATATACTAGTCCTAAAGCCCATGTACACTTGCCAATTTTTTAAGTACCGCGGTTACAACCCTTGCACCCTCTCTCTCCCCACTCTCTTTTGCGCTCTCTCTCCCCCTCTCTCTTTTGCGCTCTCTCTCCCCCCTCTCTTTTGAGCTCTCTCTCTCCCCCATATTTTGTGCTCTCTCTCCCCCCTATTTTGCTCTCTCTCTCTTCTTGTGCTCTCTCTCTCCCCCTCTTTTGCTCTCTCCCACCTCTTTAGCTCTCTCTCTCCCCCGTTCTTTTGCACTCTCTCCCCTCTTTTGCTTGCACTCTCTCTTCCCCCCTCTTCTGGTCTCTCTCGCCTTCTTTTGCTCTCTCCCCCTCTTTTGCTCTTTCTTTCCCCTATTTTGCTCTCTCTCTCACCCCTATTTTGCTTTCTCTCCCCTCTTTTGCTCGCGCTCTCTCTCTTCCCCCCTCTTCAACTCTCTCCCCCTCTTTTGCTCTTTCTCTCCCCTATTTTGCACTCTCCCCCTCTTTTGCTCTCACTCTCTCCTATTTTGCTCTCTCTCTCTTCTTGTGCTCTCTCTCTCCCCCTCTTTTGCTCTCTCCCACCTCTTTAGCTCTCTCTCTCCCCCGTTCTTTTGCACTCTCTCCCCTCTTTTGCTTGCACTCTCTCTTCCCCCCTCTTCTGGTCTCTCTCGCCCTCTTTTGCTCTCTCCCCCTCTTTTGCTCTTTCTTTCCCCTATTTTGCTCTCTCTCTCACCCCTATTTTGCTTTCTCTCCCCTCTTTTGCTCGCACTCTCTCTCTTCCCCCCTCTTCAACTCTCTCCCCCTCTTTTGCTCTTTCTCTCCCCTATTTTGCACTCTCCCCCTCTTTTGCTCTCACTCTCTCCTATTTTGCTCTCTCTGCCCCCCTCTTTTGCTCTCTCTCCCCTCTTTTGCTCATGCTCTCTCTCTCTTCCCCCCCTTTTCTGCTCTCTCTCTCTCGCCCTCTTTTGCTCTCTCCCCCTCTTTTGCTCTCTCTCTCCCCTAATTTGCTCTCTCTCCCTTCTCTTTTGCTCTCTCTCCCCCCCCCCTCTTTTGCGCTCTCTCCCCCCTCTCTTTTGCTTTCTCTCCCCCTCTCTTTTGCTCTCTCTCCCCCCTCTTTTGCGCTCTCTCCCCCCCTCTCTTTTGCTCTCTCTCCCCCTCTCTTTTGCTCTCTCTCCCCCTCTCTTTTGCGCTCTCTCCCCCTCTCTTTTGCGCTCTCTCCCTCCTCTCTTTTGCGCTCTCTCCCCCCTCTCTTTTGTGCTCTCTCCCTCTCTCTTTTGCGCTCTCTCTCTCTTTTGTGCTCTCTCTCTCCCTCTTTTGCACTCTCCCCCTTCTCTTTTGCGCTCTCTCTCCCCCTTCTTTTGTGCTCTCTCCCCCCTCTCTTTTGAGCTCTCTCTCTCCCCCTCTCTTTTGAGCTTTCTCTCCCCCTCTCTTTTGAGCTCTCTCTCTGCCTCTCTTTTGCTCTCTCTTCCCCCTCTTTTGCTCTCTCTCCCCCCTCTTTTGTGCTCTCTCTTCCCCCTCTCTTTTGTTCTCTCTCTCTCCCCCTCTCTCTTGTTCTCTATCTCCCCCTCTCTTTTGCGCTCTCTCCCCCTCTCTTTTGTGCTCTCTCCCCCCTCTTTTGCGCTCTCTCCCCCCTCTCTTTTGCTCTCTCTCCCCCTCTCTTTTGCTCTCTCTCCCCCTCTCTTTTGCGCTCTCTCCCCCTCTCTTTTGCGCTCTCTCCCTCCTCTCTTTTGCGCTCTCTCCCCCTCTCTTTTGTGCTCTCTCCCTCTCTCTTTTGCGCTCTCTCTCTCTTTTGTGCTCTCTCTCTCCCTCTTTTGCACTCTCCCCCTTCTCTTTTGCGCTCTCTCTCCCCCTTCTTTTGTGCTCTCTCCCCCCTCTCTTTTGAGCTCTCTCTCTCCCCCTCTCTTTTGAGCTTTCTCTCCCCCTCTCTTTTGAGCTCTCTCTCTGCCTCTCTTTTGCTCTCTCTTCCCCCTCTTTTGCTCTCTCTCCCCCCTCTTTTGTGCTCTCTCTTCCCCCTCTCTTTTGTTCTCTCTCTCTCCCCCTCTCTCTTGTTCTCTATCTCCCCCTCTCTTTTGCGCTCTCTCCCCCTCTCTTTTGTGCTCTCTCCCCCTCTCTTTTGTGCTCTCTCTCTCCCTTTTTTGAGCTCTCTCTCCCTCTTTTGCACTCTCTCCCCCCCCTCTCTTTTGAGCTCTCTCCCCCCTCTCTTTTGAGCTCTCTTTCTCCCCCCTCCCTTTTGAGCACTCTCTCCCCCTCTGTTGTGCTCTCTCTCTACCTCTCTTTTGTGCTCTCTCTCCCTCTCTCTTTTGCTCTCTCTCTCCCCCTCTCTTTTGCTCTCTCTCTCCCCCTCTTTTGCTCTCTCTCCCCCCCCCTCTTTTGCTCTCTCTCTCTCCTCCCCTCTTTTGCTCTCTCTCTCCCTCCTCTCGTTTGCTCCCCTCTCGTTTGCTCCCCTCTCTCTCTTCCCCCTCATTTGCTCACTTTCTCTCTTTCCCTCCTCTCATTTGGTCTCTTTTTGGTCAGCCACGCCCTTCACGCACGCTCCCACGAGACCACGCCCTGTCACATCCATTGGCCATGCCCCCTTATCACACCCGGCCATGCCCCCATCATGGCACGCCCGGCCACGCCTTCACAAGGCAGCTTCCGCTGTGCGCACTCCTCTGCTGTTCAAGGCCAGGTATGTTTGTCTCTGCAGTCTCTACTGCTCATGACTGCATCTGACAAACATACCTGGCCTTTTATTATATAGGATTATATATATGAATTTGCAACAGTTAAACATGTAAAAACAATATAAGCATGAAAAAGATTAAAGGGACTTTAAACACTAAATAAATGCTATATAGACTGATGCATTCAAAGAAAAGATTAGTCTGAGAATAACATGTAGATATATTTTTTTAAAGTTTCATTAGCTCTTTAAATATTCACAAAATAAGTGCAAAGTTTTAGTGTCTATAATATAATGGGAGCTGCCACAGACAGGAACTAAAAAAAAAAGAAAAAAAAAAAAAGAAATAGAGAAAGAAAACTCAATACCCAACCAACTGAGGTGTTGCATTGCTTTGCAGGGATCTTATGAGATTTCACTTAAAGGGACACTGAACCCAATTTTTTTTCTTTCATGATTCAGATAGAGCATGCAATTATAAGCAACTTTCTAATTTACTCCTATTAAAAATTATTTAAATTTTTTATTTAAAATATTTGAGGAAAATGTCTGAATTCAATTGAAATAAACTAATTTCCCCCAGCATGAGAAGGTTTGTGCACATTAATACTATTTAAGCTTACCTTGCAGAAAATTGTAAAAATCTTATATTAGAGTATATTTAGGAAAAAAAATGGATAGAAACTAAATTAAGCAAAATAACATGTAAAGTTTTTCTAAAAACAAAAGTTTCCTATCTTACGTGGCAGAAAAGTCACGTGATAAAATTATATAATTTTAATTTCAGTTCTTTCAAATTTTAATAAAATATTTCTAAAAAAATCTCCTGCACTTACTACGCTCAAAGTAAAAAAGTCTAAGCTGTGCTAATTTCAGGACTTTGGATATTGTGACCGTGTTAACCTCTTCTCCTCATAGACTGCTATGGGGCATGCTGCATAAAAAACTATCAGTTATCACTGCGCACTAAGCTGACACTGTGCTAGACAAATTGTGCTAAAGCCGAAGGTGAGTTAGGAATAATTTAGAATCCTATGTTCTTTATACAGAAGAAAATGTTTTTATTTTTAAATATATATTTCTTTCTATCTATCTATCATCTATCTATCTATCTATCTATCTATCTATCTATCTCCTTACTATATTTTAATTGCTCTTAACAGAGTGGAATCCTTGGAAACCCCCATGAACCAGCGCCTCCTTCTACAACCTATATCGATTTAACAGCCTTTGGGAGAGACTGTTGGAAGGCAGCGGTTCTAACCAGAGGGGAGTACTTATCCATATTGTATACCTTCTTTTTTTGTCTATTTGTATATATTTATCCTGTATAATACAGATAGCAATATATCAAATGACAGTAACACTTTAAATGAATGGAGGGCAGCCAGACAATCAAAATATCTAAATACATTTAACAAGTTTGATGAAAAAGATTCTGAATGGGAAACCACCATTTCTAAATTACAAAAACTATATACTAAAGAAGCGAAACAAATGATGGGAAGTGACCTTCCTAAGTAGATACCAAAATGAAAATATTGTACCTAGGGGTTTGAGAGTTTTTAAAATACCAGCTTTTGGAATTGATGATGACATTTTTATAAATAAGTGGAACACTGCACTGCACAAATGCTCCTTCGAGCTAGTTAGCCTTTTATATGAGATGCAAGATATACAGTTAAATGACATAGAAAAAGAGATTAGTTCCCTAGAAAGTGATCTAAGTAGTCACCTTCAAGGGATAGTAAACATCAAAAAATAACAAAAAATGTAAAGATAAATTTGATACAGTTAAAGAAAAAGCCAAAGAATATGATGAAGGAGTGGGAGACAATAAATACCAAAAATACCTCAGAGACAGTAAAGATTTTTAATTAGGCACTCAATATGTACAATAAAAAAGATATACTTTATTTGATCGTGATCAACCCAATAACAATAATAAAGGTTGACCCCAGACACGTAATTACAAAAATACACATCAAAACACCAAATCACACAATTATAAAAACGCACCTCACACCTTGAGGCCACATGATGATAGACCACAAGAGGAAACGAATATTACCACTTCACTGATACACCATAGGCATGAATTTGGAGACAGAAATTATTAACAACAGAGACCTTATTTTATGAGAAATAAATCACCTGCATATTCCCATAATAAGAATTTGTACACTAATCACTCACATCACAGAAGTCCACATAGGAATACAGATAGAAGATATTCAATGAATAACTTACAAACACATTATTCTCATCATCCACAGAACCAACATTATTATTGGACAAATTCCAATAATTCTCCTTTTATCAACAAGGAAAAGAAAGAGAAACACAAAACAATTTATGTACAAAGGAGTCTAACCAAAAAAGAAACATACACATAGGCACACAGATACAACCCAAGACATTCTCACAGACACAGAGAAGAAAGAACACACTCACATCTAGAGACCTGGACACATCCAAACAGATACTCTCCACTGAGATCAGATTATCCCAAGAAAAAAAGAGGCAGAACACCCAGCCTAGGGGAAATAGAGGAGGAAGAGGGAAATCTAAGAAAAAGGAAACAATAATACCCAAGGTCTTTAATCTATCAACTTAAGAAATCAGTGAACAGGAGAAATCAATACTCTCTAAGGGACTTAAATTTACACAAAGAGAAAACTCATTTCAGCTGTTCATTGACGCACAAAAATTCATAAGAAACTAAACTGTTAAAAGGTTCTATGCCAAACAACCATTAGTATCTTACAATCCCCCAGTAAGCATACAGGCCGATAATCCTAGGAATAAATTTAAAAATGCCTCAAGATTCTATCCTAGTCACAGTAAAGGTCCCACTATCGAGGTTTTTGGCAGAATGGTCATGAGGGACATAGAAGAACTACCTAAGACCAGTAAAAAATGTAATCTCAGCAAACAAGAGTTTGACATCCGGAACCATCTGAATAAAAGGCAGGATATAGTCACCAAGGAGGCCGACAAGCAGGAAGGGATTGTCATCATGGACAGGGAATACTACATGGAAGAATCCAACAGAATTTTGGGTGATACGACTACAGTTACAGTCCTAAAAAATAATCCCAATAGGGAGAGGCACATAATCCGAAACTTATTTCTAAAGAAGAGATGAAATTTTTATTTAGGGAGGATTCTAGAACCCCCATTTTTTATTGTTTACCCAAAGTCCACATTCATGCCACTAGACCTCCAGGTAGACCGATCATTAGTGTCATAGATTCTCCCACCTCTAACTTCTCAGTCTTCATTGACTATTTCCTCCATCCCTATGCTCAACAAGCAAAGTCATATCTAAAAGACACCCGACATGTTCTACAAATACTTAATGAAACAGTTTGGCAAGACAATTATTTATGGGTAACAATGGATGTTACTTCCCTTTACTCTATTATTGATCACCAGAAGGGGATAGAAGCAATTAAATGGGAGCTCTTAAATTATTCAAATTTACAACCCAAACTTTTAGATTTCATCATTAGGGCTATAGATTTCATCTTGCATCATAAATTTTTTGTCATAATGATCAATATTTTCTGCAAATTTGTGGTACCGCCATGGGCACAAGGTTGGCGCCAAGGTATGCCAATATCTATATGGATTTCTTTGAAAATACTCACATTTGGCATAATGCTGAGTTTGGTGCAGACCTGGTGTCCTGGCATAGGTACATTGATTATGTAATCTGTATTTGGAATGGAGGGGAATCCAAACGAATCCAATTTTTGGCAAATATCAATGATAATAATATGTCATTTTTTTAATTCCAGAACACAATAAGCACAAAATAAATTTTCTTGATCTTACTTTTGGCTAGATTATGAGTTTTGTTTTAAGATCTGCTCGGTATGCACTTGCAAGTTATTTGCACCGCTCACTTCCCTACAGCGCTGGTATTACAGGTTTTCATAAACCCGGCATTAACAGGCAAGAAGTGAGCGTAGAGCAAACTTGTGTTCCATACTGCACTCCAATACCAGCGCTGCTTAAGTCAGCGGTGAGCTGGTTTTATGTTCATCGTGCAGAATTTCCCCATAGACATCAATGGGGAGAGCTGGCTGAAAAAAAGCCTAACACCTGCAATAAAGCAGCATAAAGCTCAGTAACGCAGGCCCCATTGATTCTTATGGGGAAACAAAATTTATGTTTACACCTAACACCCTAACATAAACCCGAGTCTAAACACCCCTAATCTTACACTTATTAACCCCTAATCTGCCTCCCCCGACATCGCCGACACCTATATTATACTTATTAACCCCTAATCTGCTGCTCTGGACATCCCCACCACTAGATTAAACATATTAACCCCTAAACCGCTGCACTCCCACCTCGCAAACACTAGTTAAATATTATTAACCCCTAATCTGATGCCCCTAACATCGCCACCACCTACCTAAAATTTATTAACCCCTAATCTGCCCACCCCAATGTCGCCGCCACTATACTATATTTATTAACCCCTAAATCTAAGTCTAACTCTAACCCTAACAACCCCTAACTTAATTATAATTAAAATAAATCTAAATAAAACCTACTATTAATAACTAAATAATTCCTATTTAAAACTAAATACTTACCTATAAAGTAAACCCTAAGCTAGCTACAATATAACTAATAGTTACATTGTAGCTAGCTTAGGGTTTATTTTTATTTTACAGGCAAGTTTATATTTATTTTAACTAGGTAGAATAGCTACTAAATAGTTATTAACTATTTACTAACTACCTAGCTAAAATAAATACAAATTTACCTGTAAAATAAAACCTAACCTGAGTTACACTAACACCTAACATTACACAAAAATTAAATAAATTACCTAAACTAAATACAATTACCTAAATTACAAAAAAAGCAAACACTAAATTACACGAAATAAAAAAAGACATTATCAGATATTTAAAATAATTACACCTAATCTAATAGCCCTATCAAAATAAAAAAATCCTCCACAAAATAAAAATAACCCTAGCCTAAACTAAACTACCAATAGCCCTTAAAAAGGCCTTATGTGGGGCATTGCCCCCGAAGATCCACTTACATCCATCCTCAACGAAGCGGCAACCTCAACAAAGCGGCAGAAGTCCTCATTGAAGCCCGCAGAAGTCTTCATCCAAGCGGCCGAATTCTTCATCCAAGCCCGCAGAAGTATTCATCCAGACGGCACCTTCTATCTTTATCCATCTGGCACCTTCTATCTTCATCCATCCGGCGCGGAGCGGCTCCATGTTCAAGACGGAGCATCCTCTTCAATCAAAGTCTTCTTGCTGAATGAAGGTTCCTTTAAATTACATCATCTATGATGGCGTCCCTTTAATTAAAGGTGATAAAAATCCTATTGGCTGATGCAATCAGCCAATAGGATTGAGCTTCAATCCTATTGGCTGATCCGATCAGCCAATTGGATTGAGCGTGCATTCTATTGGCTGTTCCAACCCCCCAAATAAAAACCTAATATAAAAAAACCTAAGCTCTCCATTGCTCTGAAAAGGGCATTTGGATGGGCATTGCCCTTAAAAGAGCATTTAGCTCTTTTTCAATTGCCCAAAACCCTAATCTAAAAATAAAACCCACCCAATAAACCCTTAAAAAAGCCTAACACTAACCCCCGAAGATCCACTTACAGTTTCATCCAAGCGGCTGAAGTCTTCATCCAAGCCATCCGGCGCGGAGCATCCTCTTCAATTGACGTCTTCTTGCTGAATAAATGTTACTTTAAATGACGTCATGCAAGATGGTGTCCCTAGAATTCTATCAGCCAATCAGAATTAAAGGTGAAAAAATCCTATTGGCTGATTCAATCAGCCAATAGGATTGAGCTTTAATCCTATTGGCTGATCCAATCAGCCAATAGGATTGAGATTGCATTCTATTGGCTGATTGGAACAACCAATAGAATGCAAGCTCAATCCTATTGGCTGATTGAAGATGGAGCTGCTCCATACCGGATGGATGAAGATATAAGATGCCGGATGAAGACTTCGGCAGGCTTGGATGAAGACTTCGGCCGTTTGGATGAAGAATTCTGCGGGCTTCAATGAGAACTTCTGCTGCTTCATTGAGGATGGATGTCGGGTCTTCAAAACTGTAAGTGGATCGTTGGGGGTTAGTGTTAGGCTTTTTTAAGGGTTTATTGGGTGGGTTTTATTTTTAGATTAAGGGTTTGGGCAATTGAAAAAGAGCTAAATGCTATTTTAAGGGCAATGCCCATCCAAATGCCCTTTTCAGGGCAATGGGGAGCTTAGGTTTTTTTAGTTAGTATTTTATTTGGGGGGTTGGTTGTGTGGGTGGTGGGTTTTACTGTTGGGGGCGGTGTTTGTATTTTTTTTACAGGTAAAAGAGCTGATTTATTTGGGGTAATGCCCCGCAAATGGCCCTTTTAAGGGCTATTGATAGTTTAGTTTAGGCTAGGGTTATTTTATTTTGCAGGGGGGGGGGATTTTGATAGGGCTATTAGATTAGGTGTAATTAGTGTAAATATCTGATAAAGTCTTTTTTTATTTTGTGTAATTTAGGTTGGTTTTTTTTGTAATTTAGGTAATTGTATTTAATTTAGGTAATGTATTTAATTGTAGTGTAAGGTTAGGTTTTATTGTAAGGCAGGTTAGGTTTTATTTTACAGGTAAATTTGTATTTATTTTAGCTATGTAGTTAGTAAATAGTTAATAACTATTTAGTAACTATTCTACCTAGTTAAAATAAATACAAACTTGCCTGTAAAATAAAAATAAACCCTAAGCTAGCTACAATGTAACTATTAGTTATATTGTAGCTATCTTAGGGTTTATTTTACAGGTAAGTAAAGTAGTTTTAAATAGGAATTATTTAGTTATTAATAGTAGGTTTTATTTAGATTTATTAAAATTATATTTAAGTTAGGGGGTGTTAGGGTTAGGGTTAGACTTAGGTTTAGGGGTTAATAAATTTAGTATAGTGGCAGCGACGTTGGGGCGGCAGATTAGAGGTTAATAAATGAAGGTAGGTGGAAATGTTAGGGACGTCAGATTAGAGGTTAATAATATTTAACTAGTGTTTGCAATGCGGGAGTGAGGGGGTTTAGGGGTTAATATCTTTATTATAGTGGCGGCGACGTTGGTGGCAGCAGATTAGGGATTAGTAAGTGTAGGTAGGTTGCAGCGACATTGGGGCGGGAGATTAGGGTTTAATAAATATTATGTAGGTGTCGGCGATGTTGGGGGAAGCAGATTAGAGGTTAATAAATATAATGTAGGTGTCGGCGATGTCGGGGGCGGCAGATTAGGGGTTAATAAATGTAGGTAGATGGCGGAGATTTTAGGGGTGGCAGATTAGGGGTTAATAATATTTAGCTAGTGTTTGCGAGGCGGGAGTGCAGCGGTTTAGGGGTTAATATGTTTATTATAGTGCCGGCGATGTCCGGAGCGGCAGATTAGGTGTTAATAAGTATAATGTAGGTGTCAGCGATTTCGGGGTTGGCAGATTAGGGGTTAATAAGTGTAAGATTAGGGGTGTTTAGACTCGGGGTACATGTTAGGGTGTTAGGTGTAAACATAAAATGTGTTTCCCCATAGGAATCAATGGGGCTGCGTTACTGAGCTTTACGCTGCTTTATTGCAGGTGTTAGACTTTTTCTCAGCCGTCTCTCCCCATTGATGTCTATGGGGAAATCGTGAATGAGCACGTATAACCAGCTCACCACTGACTTAAGCAGCGCTGGAATTGGAGTGCGGTAGGAGCACAATTTTGCTTTATGCTCACTTCTTGCCTGTTAACGCCGGGTTTCTAAAAACCTGTAATACCAGCGCTGTAGGTAAGTGAGCGGTGACAATATCGTGCAAGTTATCACAAAACTCGTAATCTAGCCATAAATTATTGAAATTTATATAGTGTTAAATTATGACATCCAGCAGAAAAAAATATATCAATATTAACTAAGCCCTTACAATCCGAGGGCTGAGATTAAGTTATATTTACAATTTTAAGCTAACTGCTAGGCTGAAATATTCTCATAAATTGCAGGGAATCTTATTGTATAGCATGGTAAGCAGATTAAAAAATGGAGAGACAGAGCTACTCCAAAGGACCCCTGACGCGAGTTTCACAAAAAACGCTTCATCAGAGGGGATGCGGGCCGCCGCCATTGTAAAATATTTAAGGATCCATTAATCCCTCCTCACATTGTGATTGGAGCAACGTTCCATCGGGTTGCTATATTATTGGTCAATTCTCTGTGTCATAGGCCTATAGTAAGCGTCTATCAAGCACTACTGCCTACATCAGCGTCAGTGTCACACTGGGGCAGGACAATATTGCTTGGCATTGAATTGTCATAGGTTACTTTTCGATGTCTATTTCAGATATACCACCAATCAAAAATTCTCTCCAATTCATAATGCTTGCATCAGCATCATAAGGAGGCGTGTCAATTGCAGCCGACTTTCACCATTGGTCGATCATGTTTACATTTTATCACTGACTTTCTAACCAGTAATGGATGTATACTAGGTTATGATAGTGAATTGAAATTGTACAATGTCGATCAGGTATGAAAAATGTATATACTAGTAGATAAACAGTATATAATAATTGTGTCATTCAGGATAGTCAGTTGGAAATCTCTGCAATTTATTATGTCTGCATCGGCATCAATATCATAGGTAGGCATTGCAACTGACATATCATGAACTTGAACTATTTAGACAATCATATTTATATTGTGTCACTAGCTGATTTCACCAGTAACAAATATATACTTAGTTACATAGGAGAAATAGATTATATGTTATAGATCAATTATAATTTATAGGATGGGTAGTCAATAGAAGGTCTCTGTAATTCATGAGTATCAGATACAGATACTTTATATGTTTGTGTATTTAAAGCCGCCTGTGATGGGGTATTATATATGACTTTCTGTAAGCCATACTATATTTTAATTGCTCTTGAAAAAGACGGTATAACCGTTGAAACGCATTGACCTGATTAAAAGCTACCTTTATATTCAAAGAATTTTGTTCCTTTTTCCTGACCATTTGTGCAGCCATTTATCCAATACTATTTTACACAGATATAGTAATTTTGGAAGAATTGTGGACAGAGTGGAATACTTAAGAACCCCCGATGAACCAGCACCTCCTTCTACAACCTATATCGATTTAACAGCCTTTGGCAGAGACTGTTGGAAGGCAGCAGTTTTAACCAGAGGGGAGTGCCTATCCGTATTGAATAACTTCTTTTTTTGTCTATCTATCTATCTATCTATCTATCTATCATCTATCTACTTTCTATCTATAAATAAATATAATAAACCTAGATTACAAGTTTTGCATTCATTAAACTAATGCCAAAAAATTGCCGAAAAATTGCATTATTGCACTCTCCATAGTGCTTCTATTATGAGTTGGTGAAAAGCCTCCTTGTGCTGTGAGTTATGGTGCGTTAAGTTCCATACCGCACCAAAGCCAAGTGATGAGTTTACATGCTCATGCACGCTTTCCCCCATAGACATCAATGGGGAGAAAGTGTTAGAAAACACCTGCGATTGTGGAATGGAGATGGCCGTAACGCAACCCCATTGATGTCTATAGGGAAAAGAAAGTTAGCTTAAAAACCAACACCCTAACATAAACCCCTAGTCTAAATACCCCTAGTCTGCAGCTCCTTGACATGAAATAAAGTTATTAACCCCTAATCCACCACTCCCCGACATCGCAGACACTAATAAAAATGATTAACCCCTATTCCGCCACTCCCCGACATCGCTGACACAAAAAAAAGTTATTATCCCCTATTCCGCTGTTCCATGACATTGCAGACACTAATACAAGTTAATAACATCTAAATAAACCTAATAACCCCTAAACCACCGGCCCCCTACATCGCCAACACTATAATAAAGTATTAACCCCTAAACCTCCAGCCCCCCCTATTGTAACTAGTAAACTAAGCCTATTAACCCCTAAACTGCCGGCCTCGCCACATCGCAAAAAACTAAATTAAACTATTTACCCCTAAACCTAACACCCCTCTATTTTAAATTACAATATAACTATATTTAAAAAAATAAAAACTTACCTGTGAAATAAAAAAAACTAATTTTAAACTATAAATTAACCTAAATATAAAAAGCTTCCAATTAAAAACCTAAATTAAAAATTTAAAAAAACTTAACAATATGAAAAAAAAAATCTAATATTACAAAAAATAATAAACACTAAATTACAAAAAATAAATAACTCTAAGATTAAGTAAATAAGTAGCCTGAAGACTGTATATTGATGGGGTTGAGAAGTATGGAGTCACCTGGGCGGGAATCTAAAATGTAAGATTTTATAAGTGAAGCTTAGTGGCTTTAACTCACTATGGCCTAGATTTGGAGTTCGGCGGTAGCCGTCAAAACCAGCGTTAGAGGCTCCTAACGCTGGTTTTGGCCGCCCGCTGGTATTTGGAGTCAGTGATTAAAGGGTCTAACGCTCACTTTTCAGCCGCGACTTTTCCATACCGCAGATCCCCCTACGCCATTTGCGTAGCCTATATTTTCAATGGGATCTTTCTAACGCTGGTATTTAGAGTTGTTTCTGAAGTGAGCGTTAGAGCTCTAACGACAAAATTCCAGCCGCCTGAAAATAGCAGGAGTTAAGAGCTTTCTGGCTAACGCCGGTTTATAAAGCTCTTAACTACTGTACCCTAAAGTACACTAACACCTATAAACTACCTATGTACCCCTAAACCGAGGTCCCCCCACACCGCCGCCACTCGATTAAAATTTTTAACCCCTAATCTGCCGACCGCCACCTACGTTATACTTATGTACCCCTAATCTGCTGCCCCTAACCCCGCCGACCCCTGTATTACATTTATTAACCCCTAACTTGCCCCCCACAACATCGCCGCCAGCTACTTAAAATAATTAACCCCTAATCTTCCGACCGCAAATCGCCGCCACCTACGTTATCCCTATGTACCCCTAATCTGCTGCCCTAACATCGCCGACCCCTATATTATATTTATTAACCCCTAATCTGCCCCCCTCAACGTCGCCGACACCTGCCTACACTTATTAACCCCTAATCTGCCGAGCGGACCTGAGCGCTACTATAATAAATGTATTAACCCCTAATCCGCCTCACTAACCCTATCATAAATAGTATTAACCCCTAATCTGCCCTCCCTAACATCGCCGACACCTAACTTCAATTATTAACCCCTAATCTGCCGACCGGAGCTCACCGCTATTCTAATAAATGTATTAACCCCTAAAGCTAAGTCTAACCCTAACACTAACACCCCCCTAAGTTAAATATAATATTTATCTAACGAAATAAATTAACTCTTATTAAATAACTTATTCCTATTTAAAGCTAAATACTTACCTGTAAAATAAATCCTAATATAGCTACAATATAAATTATAATTATATTATAGCTATTTTAGGATTAATATTTATTTTACAGGCAACTTTGTTATTATTTTAACCAGGTAAAATAGCTATTAAATAGTTAAGAACTATTTAATAGTTACCTAGTTAAAATAATAACAAATTTACCTGTAAAATAAATCCTAACCTAAGATATAATTAAACATAACACTACCCTATCAATAAAATAATTAAATAAACTACCTACAATTACCTACAATTAACCTAACACTACACTATCAATAAATTAATTAAACACAATTCCTACAAATAAATACAATTAAATAAACTAGCTAAAGTACAAAAAATAAAAAAGAACTAAGTTACAGAAAATAAAAAAATATTTACAAACATAAGAAAAATATTACAACAATTTTAAACTAATTACACCTACTCTAAGCCCCCTAATAAAATAACAAAGCCCCCCAAAATAAAAAATTCCCTACCCTATTCTAAATTAAAAAAGTTACAAGCTCTTTTACCTTACCAGCCCTGAACAGGGCCCTTTGCGGGGCATGCCCCAAGAAGTTCAGCTCTTTTGCCTGTAAAAAACAACATACAATACCCCCCCCCCAACATTACAACCCACCACCCACATACCCCTAATCTAACCCAAACCCCCTTAAATAAACCTAACACTAAGCCCCTGAAGATCTTCCTACCTTGTCTTCACCATCCAGGTATCACCGATCCGTCCTGGCTCCAAGATCTTCATCCAACCCAAGCGGGGGTTGGCGATCCATAATCCGGTCCAGAAGAGGCTCCAAAGTCTTCCTCCTATCCGGCAAGAAGAGGACATCCGGACCGGCAAACATCTTCTCCAAGCGGCATCTTCGATCTTCTTCCATCCGGAGCGAAGCGGCAGGATCCTGAAGACCTCCAGCGCGGAACATCCATCCGGACCGACGACTGAACGACGAATGACTGTTCCTTTAAGGGACGTCATCCAAGATGGCGTCCCTCGGATTCCGATTGGCTGATAGGATTCTATCAGCCAATCGGAATTAAGGTAGGAATTTTCTGATTGGCTGATGGAATCAGCCAATCAGAATCTAGTTCAATCCGATTGGCCGATCCAATCAGCCAATCAGATTGAGCTCGCATTCTATTGGCTGATCGGAACAGCCAATAGAATGCGAGCTCAATCTGATTGGCTGATTGGATCAGCCAATCGGATTGAACTTGATTCTGATTGGCTGATTCCATCAGCCAATCAGAAAATTCCTACCTTAATTCCGATTGGCTGATAGAATCCTATCAGCCAATCGGAATTCGAGGGACACCATCTTGGATGACGTCCCTTAAAGGAACAGTCATTCGTCGTTCAGTCGTCGGTCCGGATGGATGTTCCGCGCTGGAGGTCTTCAGGATCCTGCCGCTTCGCTCCGGATGGAAGAAGATCAAAGATGCCGCTTGGAGAAGATGTTTGCCGGTCCGGATGTCCTCTTCTTGCCGGATAGGAGGAAGACTTTGGAGCCTCTTCTGGACCGGATTATGGATCGCCAACCCCCGCTTGGGTTGGATGAAGATCTTGGAGCCAGGACGGATCGGTGATACCTGGATGGTGAAGACAAGGTAGGAAGATCTTCAGGGGCTTAGTGTTAGGTTTATTTAAGGGGGGTTTGGGTTAGATTAGGGGTATGTGGGTGGTGGGTTGTAATGTTGGGGGGGGGTATTGTATGTTTTTTTTTACTGGCAAAAGAGCTGAACTTCTTGGGGCATGCCCCGCAAAGGGCCCTGTTCAGGGCTGGTAAGGTAAAAGAGCTTGTAACTTTTTTAATTTAGAATAGGGTAGGGAATTTTTTATTTTGGGGGGCTTTGTTATTTTATTAGGGGGCTTAGAGTAGGTGTAATTAGTTTAAAATTGTTGTAATATTTTTCTTATGTTTGTAAATATTTTTTTATTTTCTGTAACTTAGTTCTTTTTTATTTTTTGTACTTTAGCTAGTTTATTTAATTGTATTTATTTGTAGGAATTGTGTTTAATTAATTTATTGATAGTGTAGTGTTAGGTTAATTGTAGGTAATTGTAGGTAGTTTATTTAATTATTTTATTGATAGGGTAGTGTTATGTTTAATTATATCTTAGGTTAGGATTTATTTTACAGGTAAATTTGTTATTATTTTAACTAGGTAACTATTAAATAGTTCTTAACTATTTAATAGCTATTTTACCTGGTTAAAATAATAACAAAGTTGCCTGTAAAATAAATATTAATCCTAAAATAGCTATAATATAATTATAATTTATATTGTAGCTATATTAGGATTTATTTTACAGGTAAGTATTTAGCTTTAAATAGGAATAAGTTATTTAATAAGAGTTAATTTATTTCGTTAGATAAATATTATATTTAACTTAGGGGGGTGTTAGTGTTAGGGTTAGACTTAGCTTTAGGGGTTAATCCATTTATTAGAATAGCGGTGAGCTCCGATCGGAAGATTAGGGGTTAATAATTGAAGTTAGGTGTCGGCGATGTTAGGGAGGGCAGATTAGGGGTTAATACTATTTATGATAGGGTTAGTGAGGCGGATTAGGGGTTAATAACTTTATTATAGTAGCACTCAGGTCCGCTCGGCAGATTAGGGGTTAATAAGTGTAGGCAGGTGTCGGCGACGTTGTGGGGGGCAGGTTAGGGGTTAATAAATATAATATAGGGGTCGGCGGTGTTAGGGGTAGCAGATTAGGGGTACATAGGGATAACGTAGGTGGCGGCGGTTTACGGAGCGGCAGATTAGGGGTTTAAAAAAATATGCAGGGGTCAGCGATAGCGTGGGCGGCAGATTAGGGGTTAATAAGTGTAAGGCTAGGGGTGTTTAGACTCGGGGTACATGTTAGAGTGTTAGGTGCAGACGTAGGAAGTGTTTCCCCATAGGAAACAATGGGGCTGCGTTAGGAGCTGAACGCTGCTTTTTTGCAGGTGTTAGGTTTTTTTTCAGCTCAAACAGCCCCATTGTTTCCTATGGGGGAATCGTGCACGAGCACGTTTTTGAGGCCGGCTGCGTCCGTAAGCAACTCTGGTATCGAGAGTTGCATTTGCGGTAAAAATGCTCTACGCTCCTTTTTTGGAGCCTAACGCAGCATTTGTTTGAACTCTCGATACCAGAGTTAATTTTATGGTGCGGCCAGAAAAAAGCCCGCGGAGCGTTAACAGCCCTTTTACCGCCGAACTCCAAATCTAGGCCTATGTGACCTTGTCTATGGGGACTTATGTTGAAAAGTTAAATGAAATATATTTTAGATAGGCAACCCTTTCTCCCATCTTAAACCATATCACATAACACATAACGAGAAGCTCAGGTGCGATGTCTTTATCCTCTGGAGATCTAGCTATATTTTTGGACATGCAGATGTACAGAACAGTACTATGGGTAAATAGTATCCCTTTAAATACAGCATCAAACATATCACATCCACACATAGTCATTAATTTTAAGAGCTATTATCAAAAACCATATATACCCATAGAGGAAAGTAATAATATTAAGTAATAAAGCATGTCAGGGCATTGTTTCAAATCAGATAGTGGCACATATACTATGTAAGTCCCAGTTGTGAATTAACTAAGAGGCCAATATGTCCGCATAGTATACCATGTAGTGAGTCACCATAGTCCAGAAATGATGTAGTCACTTCCACGTGGGGCAGAGGCTCTCACAGCAGTAAAAAACCTATAGAAGTAACAGCAACAGGAGAGTCCATGAACTCGCTCATATGAAACATACTGCAAAAGCAGGCACCTGGATTCAAATAAAACATAGCCCAGTTCTTATGCAAAGTGAACAAACACATTATCATTAAAATTAATGGTTGCAGCTTGTAACTCGACTGCATAGCAGACAGAGTTCTTCAACTGTTATAGGGATAGTGAACAGAAGGAGTGCTGCGACCTCATCTTATCTATAAGAGAACACAATGCCCAAACAAATTATAAAGTAGACACAAGGGCTAGTAATAGGCAAAATCTGTAAAGGGTGGCCACTTGGATCTCATACTGGGCAATAGTCTCTTTGTTGAAACTAATATTGGCCCTGAGACCGCTAGTAAACATAGGCAGTCACAAAACACCATGGAAACGTCGTCTCCAGAGACCCTTTATATGTAGTCCGCCATGGCTATCTCAAATAATGCCAGTACTCGAAGAAATACAAACCCCTCATAGGAGATGCTATTCCAAATAAGAAGGTAGAAGCCTCAAGTCGTCTGGAGAACATGTCCTCCAGGGTCCCACTGCAGGACCCATGCGTTTGCGCGGTGGCGATGGTAGCAATAATGGAGCCGCTGATCGGGTGGGAGTGCACACCTGGCTAGAGGCCAAGAACATTCAAGCTTGGATCTTTTACCATTAGTGGGCCACCAGACAAAGGTGCTTGTTGGTTTGATTTTCTGCGTCTGTGAGTAGCTCCAATCTTGCTCCCGGAACACATCTGCTTTCATTTTAGTTCGGGCAATGCTTGGAGTGTGTAGATGCATGCTTTGGACACTTAGTAGAGATGAAATATCCGCATCTGGATCGTCATTATCCAGCAGCTGCCCATGCAAACTGTCGGGCGGTTCTGTAGGGACTTGAATACACACCTCGGTAGTTACATCTCTCTGTTTAATAGACAGTTCCTCCATAGTGTCCATATCCATGCTCTGTAAAGGAGGGCAATCAGTAGGGCTTGATGGTTCCGTAATCAGTATCTGACTGGGTAGGAATCTATATAGCTCGTCAAAGACAATCTCCAAGTCCCATTTTAGGTCCCTAAAATGATCAGCCAAGAGTTGTGCCACTTCAGATTCCCATCTGTTTAAACTCTCCATTATGCTGTGCGGGTATAGGGAAAGTCAATAGGAAAGAGCCTCTGTGAGTCAAGATGGCGATTTGCACCTCTGCTGTAAGCTATGCAGCATAGATTTCAGGGTCTTTTCCTTCCTTATTAACTTCCCATATGTATACCATTACTAAATAGGCATCAGTGTTATCTGGGCTATCTGCTGGGATTGTAAATAACATGTTTTTCAGGCAAATAATGCCATTTTGCATGATAAATATTCAGGAGCTCTTGCTATGTGCAACTGATCCCTTTAGCAGTTGGCTCCGCCCCCCAAGCTTAATAATTTATTGCAGTTTCAGCTTTTGCTCAAGCGCAAACTATAACCTTCAGCTTGT
This sequence comes from Bombina bombina, assembly GCF_027579735.1. Classification (NCBI taxonomy): domain Eukaryota; kingdom Metazoa; phylum Chordata; class Amphibia; order Anura; family Bombinatoridae; genus Bombina; species Bombina bombina. Next base: position 181,199,288 of record NC_069502.1, read on the forward strand.
AATATGCGCGTTAATTAGCGCAGTCACTATCTCCATTGAAAGTATAAGTTGTTTCTGAAAACACATTCATTCAATTTAAAATGTTTGATTTATGTTTGCTTTGAACTTAAGAAAAGTGTGTCAAAAACTTCTGTGTATCAATGTATGTGACTGTATATATATATATATATATATATATATATATATATATGAAGGTACAAGGATTAAAACAGTGCCTATATATCCACTAAGGCATAGGATATGTACAACAATGTGGATGGAAAAATAATAAACAAGATAGTTCAATATAAGTCCTTAAAGTGTATTTAATCCGTGGTATATCTCCAACATACAGTTGCTATGAAGTAATGGATGGTATATAATACCCTTACCAGATATTACCCCAATCTGATGAGGTAAGTATGCCGCACTGGGGGTATGTGTAGGTAATTAGATCTCCTCCTTGTATCCAGTGAGATGGCTATTTCGGTTTTCATTAGCCTCCTGGAGTATGCAGGGATGTGCTTCTGATGGTAGATGTATCCCTTGAGCTTCCTGTAGATTAGTGGTTAGCCTCTTGGAGTACTTCTTCTGTCTTGGTATAAACTTTCTCCGGCGTGAGGATACCCAGGGAGACAAGAAAGAATATATAGTGTAATACAGTTTTATTTATAGCAAAGAACAGAAATGCAATTCACATAGCACTCACATTTATCATCCTCAAACAGAATGAGGTATGTATATGGCATATAGGACCTTAGTAGGTCCCTCCACGAGTTGATGTCAGTTAAAATGCCCCAATCTTTGTTGAAAGCTCCGTAAAGAAGTTTCACACAGCTCTTACTTAATCCAAAGTGAGGTTTATGCAGTACAAAGTTATTAGTAAAATAGCGCTAGAAATCTAGCCACAAGGAGGTACAATAATGTCTAAAAACAATATGAACAATGAACAATTTAAAATGTAGACTAAAAGAGTAATTCCCTGACGTGTTTCAAAGGTTGCTTTTGTTAGTTCCTTCTTCTTCAGAGGGTTGTGTGAAGATGATAAATGTGAGTGCTATGTGAATTGCATTTCTGTTCTTTGCTATAAATAAAACTGTATTACACTATATATTCTTTCTTGTCTCCCTGGGTATCCTCACGCCGGAGAAAGTTTATACCAAGACAGAAGAATCTAATCTACAGGAAGCTCAAGGGATACATCTACCATCAGAAGCACATCCCTGCATACTCCAGGAGGCATACTTACCTCATCAGATTGGGGTAATATCTGGTAAGGGTATTATATACCATCCATTACTTCATAGCAACTGTATGTTGGAGATATACCACGGACTAAATACACTTTAAGGACTTATATTGAAATATCTTGTTTATTATTTTTCCATCCACATTGTTGTACATATCCTATGCCTTAGTGGATATATAGGCGCTGTTTTAATCCTTGTACCTTCATTTACTCTTACTCTCTGGGGTTACACATCTCATCCAGTATTTGTCTTATATAGCTGGCACTATATCCTACCTATTCCTGACTAGCGCCTACTATAGAGTAACGCTTGTATCTACTCAGAATCCTGAGTGGACACATTCTACTTGCACCTTCATATATATATATATATATATATATATATATATATATATATATATATAAAAAAACCAAGATGAGTGACCAGCGCTCTAGAGGATCTTATCTATATTCGGATATACTTAAATATAGATGTCAAGGTAATGTTGTATGTATAGAGATCTGTTAATGGAGATATCTAGTAACCTGTATCAGGTGGTATAGTGCACTGTGAACTAATGATTATGTGTACCCCTAACACAGTAGGTAAAATATGAACAAAGAGAGCAAATCTTGGGAGTTCAGCGCAACTAGATACAAATAAATGACCATATAGAAAGAAAACTGTATATATATATATATATATATATATATATATATATATATATGCAAAATTGGTGCGGTAGAAGTTCAGATTCTGATAAATGAAGATGTTAATAAAAAGAACATGGAAAATAGTTCAAGACAACAATCTTTAATATGTTCCAAATTGATGCTAAAGTCTGTTAAGACATATAGTATGTAGAAGGATGTCTCCTTACCGAAATCTACCTCAATCTTATGAGGTAAGTGATGGTCATGTAAGGAGTGATGGCTGTCCTTTCTTGGGTGAACAGGTAGAAATATCTTGGCGTGGTAGTCCAGGAGATGAGTTGTCCTAGAGTACTTCTCTGCGAACCTGTGTATGGACTTTTTCTTTGGGAAACTTCCAGAATGATTGAGGCTTGAGCCTAAGTGACTCTCTGGAGTATGGTACTTCAGGCGTTATTCTCTGGTCCTCGGATTAGGTTTGGAGGGGGCTCCCAGAACAAACAAAGAAATCCTTAATGCAAGAGCTCTATATTTCTACCTGTTCACCCAAGAAAGGACAGCTATCACTCCTTACATAACCATCACTTACCTCATAAGATTGAGGTAGATTTCGGTAAGGAGACATCCTTCTACATACTATCGAGTTCTGCGGCCAAAGGGGTGAGTTAGCTACGCATGCTTTTTTTTCCCTGCACCTTTTAAATACCGCTGGTATTTAGAGTTCACAGAAGGGCTGCGTTAGGCTCCAAAAAAGGAGCGTATAGCATATTTACCGCAACTCCAACTCTCAATACCAGCGGTGCTTACAGACGCGGCCAGCTTCAAAAACGTGCTCATGCACGATTCCCCCATAGGAAACAATGGGGCAGTTTGAGCTGAAAAAAAACCTAACATCTGCAAAAAAGCAGCGTTCAGCTCCTAACGCAGCCCCATTATTTCCTATGGGGAAACACTTCCTAAGTCTGCACCTAACACCCTAACATGTACCCCGAGTCTAAACACCCCTAACCTTATGCTTATTAACCCCTAATATGCTGCCCCCGCTATCGCTGACCCCTGCATATTATTATTAACCTCTAATCTGCCGCTCCGTACACCGCCGCAACCTCCGTTATCCCTATGTACCCCTAATCTGCTGCCCCTAACACTGCCGACCCCTATATTAGATTTATTAACCCCTAATCTGCCGCCCCCGCTATCGCTGACCCCTGCATATTATTATTAACCCCTAATCTGCCGCTCCGTACACCGCCGCAACCTACGTTATCCCTATGTACCCCTAATCTGCTGCCCCTAACACCGCCGACCCCTATATAATATTTATTAACCCCTAATCTGCCCCCCACAACGTCACCGCCAGCTACCTACAATAATTAACCCCTAATCTGCCGACCGGATCTCGCCGCTACTCTAATAAATGGATTAGCCCCTAAAGCTAAGTCTAACCCTAACACTAACACCCCCCTAAGTTAAATATAATTTAAATCTAATGAAATAAATTAACTCTTATTAAATAAATTAATCCTATTTAAAGCTAAATACTTACCTGTAAAATAAACCCTAATATAGCTACAATATAACAAATAATTATATTGTAGCTATTTTAGGATTAATATTTAATTTACAGGCATCTTTGTATTTATTTTAACCAGGTACAATAGCTATTAAATAGTTATTAACTATTTAATAGCTAAAATAGTTAAAATAATTACAAAATTACTTGTAAAATAAATCCTAACCTAAGTTACAATTAAACCTAACACTACACTATCAATAAATTAATTAAATACAATACCTACAAATAACTACAATTAAATAAACTAATTAAAGTACAAAAAATAAAAAAGAACTAAGTTACAAAAAATAAAAAAATATTTACAAACATTAGAAAAATATTACAACAATTTTAAACTAATTACACCTACTCTAAGCCCTCTAATAAAATAACAAAGACCCCTAAAATACTACCCTATTCTAAATTAAAAAAGTTCAAAGCTCTTTTACCTTACCAGCCCTGAAAAGGGCCATTTGCGGGGCATGCCCCAAATAATTCAGCTCTTTTGCCTGTAAAAAAAACCATACAATACCCCCCCAACATTACAACCCACCACCCACATACCCCTAATCTAACCAAAACCCCCCTTAAATAAACCTAACACTAAGCCCCTGAAGATCTTCCTACCTTATCTTCACCATGCCAGGTTCACCGATCCGTCCTCCGAAGTCTTGATCCAAGCCTCCGAAGTCTTCATCCAAGCCCAAGCGGGGGCTGGCGATCCATAATCTGGCTAGAGTCTTCTTATCAAGCGGCGGCTGAAGAGGTCCAGAAGAGGCTCCAAAGTCTTCATCCTATCCGGGAAAAAGAGGAGATCTGGACCGGCAACCATCTTGATCCAAGCGGCATCTTCTATCTTCATCCGATGACGAACAGCTCCATCTTGAAGACCTCCAGCGCAGATCCATCTTCTTCTTCCGATGTCCAACTGAAGAATGAAGGTTCCTTTAAGGGACGTCATCCAAGATGGCGTCCCTCGAATTCCGATTGGCTGATAGGATTCTATCAGCCAATCGGAATTAAGGTAGGAAAATTCTGATTGGCTGATGGAATCAGCCAATCAGATTCAAGTTCAATCCGATTAGCTGATTGGATCAGCCAATCAGATTGAGCTCGCATTCTATTGGCTTTTCCGATCAGCCAATAGAATGCGAGCTCAAAACTGCTTTCGAAGAAGCAAATACATCAAATGGTAGAATTTAGTAAATGTATGCAAAGAAGACCAAGTAGCATCTTTGCAAATCTGATCAACTGAAGCTTCATTCTTAAAAGCCCAGGAAGTGGAAAATGATCTAGTAGAATGAGCTGTAATTCTCTGAGGCGGGACTTGACCCGACTCCAAATATGCTTGATGAATCAAAAGCTTTAACCATGAGGCCACGTAAACGGCAGAAGCCTTCTGACCTTTCCTGGAACCAGAAAAGATAACAAATAGACTAGAAATCTTTAGTAGCTTCAACATAATATTTCAAAGCTCTCACCACATCCAAAGAATGTAAAGATCTCTCCAAAGAATTCTTAGGATTAGGACACAAGGAAGGAACAACAATTTCTCTATTAATGTTGTTAGAATTTACAACCTTAGGTAAGAATTTAAATGAAGTCCGCAAAACTGCCTTATCCTGATGAAAAATCAGAAAAGGAGATTCACAAGAGAGAGCGGATAATTCAGAAACTCTTCCAGCAGAAGAGATGGCCAAAAGAAACAACACTTTCCAAGAAAGTAGTTTAATGTCCAAATAATGCATAGGCTCAAATGGAGGAGCCTGTAAAGCCTTCAAAACTAAATTAAGACTCCAAAGAGGAGAGATTGATTTAATGACAGGCTTGATACAAACCAAAGCCTGCACAAAACAATGAATATCAGGAAGTTTAGCAATCTTTCTGTGAAATAAAACAGAAAGAACAGAGATTTGTCCTTTCAAGGAACTTGCAGACAAACCTTTATCCAAACCATCCTGAAGAAACTGTAAAATTTTAGGAATTCTAAAAGAATGCCAAGAGAATTTATGAGAAGAACACCATGAAATGTAAGTCTTCCAAACTCGATAATATATCTTTCTAGAAACAGATTTATGAGTCTGCAACATATTATTAATTGCTGAGTCAGAGAAACCTCTATGACTAAGCACTAAGCATTCAATTTCCAAAGCTTCAAATTAAATGATTTGAGATCCTGATGGAAAAACGGACCTTGAGATAGAAGGTCCAGTGGCCAAGGTTGGCAACTGGACATCCGAACAAGATCTGCATACCAAAACCTGTGAGGCCCTGCTGGAGCCACCAGCAGCACAAACGATTGCTCCATGATGATTTTGGAGATCACTCTTGGAAGAAGAACTAGAGGCGGGAAAATATAAGCACGTTGATAACACCAAGGAAGTGTCAATGCATCCACTGCTTCCGCCTGAGGATCCCTGGACCTGGACAGGTACCTGGGAAGTTTTTTGTTTAGATGAGATGTCATCAGATCTATTTCTGAAGCCCCCACATCTGAACAACTTGAGAAAACACATCTGGGTGGAGAGACCATTCTCCTTGATGTAAAGTCTGATGACTGAGGTAATCCGCTTCCCAATTGTCTATACCTGGGACATGAACCACAGAAATTAGACAGGAGCTGGATTCCGCCCAAACAAGTATCCAAGATACTTCTTTCATAGCTTGAGGACTGTGAGTCCCACCGTGATGATTGACAAAAGCCACAGTTGTGATATTGTCTGTTCTCTCTTCAACAGAGGCCAAAACTGAAGAGCCCTGAGAATTGCACGGAGTTCCAAAATATTGATTGGTAATCTCGCCTCTTGAGATTTCCAAACCCCTTGTGCTGTCAGAGATCCCCAAACAGCTCCCCAACTTGAAAGACTCACATCTGTTGTGATCACAGTCTAGGTTGGATGAACGAATGAGGCCCCTAGAATTATACGATGGTGCTCTAACCACCAAGTCATAGAAAGTCAAATATTGGAATTTAAGGATATTAATTGTGATATCCTTGTATAATCCCTGCACCATTGGTTCAGCATACAAAGCTGGAGAGGTCTCATATGAAAATGAGCAAAGGGGATCACGTCCGATGCTGCAGTCATGAGACCTAAAACTTCCATGCACATAGCTACTGAAGGGAATGACTGAGACTGAAGTCTAAATAAGGAAACACCGCAATACCCCACTCTCTGATTATAGAGAGTAGGGCACCTAGAACCTTTGAAAAGATTCTTGGAGCTGTCGCTAGGCCAAAAGGAAGAGCAACAAATTGGTAATGCTTGTCTAGAAAAGAGAATCTCAGGAAATGATAGTGATCTGGATTAATCGGAATATGAAGATATGCATCCTGTAAGTCTATTGTGGACATATAATGCCCTTGCTGAACAAAAGGCAGAATAGTCCTTATAGTCACCATTTTGAAAGTTGGTACTCTTACATATCGATTCAAAATCTTTAGATCCAAAACTTGTCTGAATAAATTTTCTTTCTTTGGGACAATGAATAGATTTGAATAAAACCCCAGACCCTGTTCCTGAAACGGAACAGGCATGATTACCCCTGATAACTCCAGGTCCAAAACACACTTCAGGAAAGCCTGAGCCTTTACTGGGTTTGCTGGAATGCATGAGAGAAAAAATCTTCTTACAGGTGGTCTTACTCTGAATCCTATTCTGTACCCCTGAGAGACAATACTCTGAATCCAATGATTTTGGACCGAATTGATCCAAACATCTTTGAAAAATTTTAATCTGCCCCCTACCAGCTGAGCTGAGCTGGAATGAGGGACGCACCTTCATGCGGACTTGGGGGTTGGCTTTGATCTCTTAAATGGCTTGTATTTATTCCAATTTGAAGAAGGCTTCCAATTGGAAACAGATTCCTTGGGGGAAAGATTAGGTTTCTGTTCCTTATTTTGTCGAAAGGAACGAAAATGGTTAGAAGCTTTAGATTTACCCTTAGGTCGTTTATCCTGAGGCAAAAAAACTCCCTTCCCCCCAGTGACAGTTGAAATTATTGAATCCAACTGAAAACCAAATAATTTATTACCTCAGAAAGAAAGAGATTGCAATCTGGACTTAGAAGTCATATCAGCATTCCAAGATTTGAGCCACAAAGCTCTTCTAGCTAAAATAGCTAAAGACATAGATTTAACATCAATTTTGATAATATCAAAAATGTCATCACAAATGAAATTATTAGCAGGTTGAATCAACTTAACAATGCTAGACAAATCATGATCCGATACTTGTTGCGCTAAAGTTTCCAACCAAAAACTTGAAGCAGCTACAACATCAGCCAAAGAAATTGCAGGCCTAAGAAGATGACCTAAATATAAATAAGCTTTCCATAGATAAGATTCAAGTTTCCTATCTAAATGATCTTTAAAAGAAGTACTATCTTCTGTAAGAATTGTAGTACGTTTAGCAAGAGTAGAGATAGCCTCATCAACTTTGGGGATCTTTTCCCAAAACTCCAATATAACTGCTGGCAAAGGATACAATTTTTTAAACCTTGAAGAAGGAATAAAAGAAGTACCAGGTCTATTCCATTCTTTAGAAATCATATCAGAAATAGTGTCAGGATGGAACTGGAAAAACCTCTGGAATAACCACAAGAGGTTTATAAACAGAATTTAAATGATTGCTAGTTTTAATATCAAGAGGACTAGTTTCCTCCATATCTAATGTAATCACCACTTCTTTTAACAAAGAACGAATATTCTCCATTTTAAATAAATAATAGGATTTGTCAGTGTCAATATCTGAGGCAGGATCTTCTGAATCAGATAGATCCTCATCAGAGAAGGATAATTCAGTATGTTGCTGGTCATTTGAAATTACATCAACCTTATGAGAAGTTTTAAAAGTAGTGATGTCCCGAACTGTTTGCCCGCGAACGGTTCAGGGCGAACTCAGCTTGTTCGTGTTCGCCGCGGCGGGCGAACACATGCGATGTTCAATCCGCCCCCTATGTGTCATCAATGAGGAAACTTTGACCCTGTATGTCACAGCCTTCTCACACATTAGAGCCAATCAGCATCAGACACTCCCTCACAGACCCTCCCATCTTCTTGGCAGCAGCCATTTTAGACTCATAACGACCTTGCTTTGTTAGTGAGAGGACGTTTTGTTTTGCTGCTGCTGACATTATAGGGAAATAGATAGCTAGGCTAGTATATTTTGTGTCCACTACAGTCCTGAAGGACTCATCTCATCTCTGCTGCAGGGACAGCACCTCAAAAAGCCCTTTTTAGGGCTATAACTTCAGCCATTTTTTTTTCTTAGTATTTATATTAGCATTTGCCTGGCTTTCAGCCTGTGTGTGAGGCTCACAGCATATGCTGTGATTAGTGCCACCACTGATATCTGCCTAACAACATTAGTTTAAATTTAACAAACAAAAAATGTGAAATTATTTTGCTAGTGTAATTTATTTTCATTTTCTATCAGGCCTGTGTCACACAGCATATACTCTGGTTCATTGCTCTGTGCCAGCCACCAGTGGTCATATCCGTTTATAACATTATTTTAAATTTAAAAAAAAACTTTTAAATCATTTTGCTAGTTTAATCTAATTTCATTTTCTATCAGGCCTGTGTCTGTCAGGCTCACGCTTTTTATACTTCAGTTTTTTTCAGTCTTTTGGTTAATTGCTCTGTGCCAGCAGCCACCACTCATATCTGCTTCACATTATTTTAAATTTAAAAAAAAAAAAACTTTTAAATTATTTTGTTAGTGTAATCTAATATCATTTTCTATCAGGCCTGTGTGTTTTGCTGACTTACAAAGCATACTGTCTTTAATTGCTGCCCTCCCTAGTCTATCAGCCACGACTCATATGTGTTTAACCTTTTTTTAAATTCCCCCCAAAAAAAACTTTAAATCATTTTGCTAGTGTAATCTAATTGTATTTTCTATCAGGCCTGTGTGTATCTGACTTACAGAGCCTACTGTTTTTAATTGCTGCCCTTCCAAGGCTATCAGCCACGACTCATATGTGCTTAACCTTTTTCTTTAAATTCCAAAAAAAAAATCTTTAAATCATTATGCTAGTGTAATATAATTTTATTTTCTATCAGGCCTGTGTCTAACTGTCTATCTAACTTACAGAGCATACTGTTGTTAATTGCTGCCCTACGTAGCAGCCAGCCAGTGCCACCACTCATATGTGCTTAACATTATTTTAATATTAAAATATAAACTTTTAAATTATTTTGCTAGTGTAATCTAACTTCATTTTCTATCAGGCCTGTGTTTTTCTCACTTACACAGCATACTGTGTTAAATTGCTGCCCTACCTACCAGCCACGACTCATATCTGCTTTACATTATTTTAAAGTAAAAAAAAAAAATTAAATCATTTTGCTAGTGTAATTTAATTTCTTTTTCCATCAGGCCTGTGTGTTTCTGGCCTACATCTTATAGTGTTACACAGTTTATATTTTTATTTTTTTCCACCACTTTTATCTGGTGTAACAACATTAGTGTAAATTTTATTTAATTTTTTTTTAACATCAGTCCTCTTCTAGTGTTATTAAATTTTAGTAGCCAGGCTGCCATTTGTGCCAGCCTGTGTGTCAGGCTGCCAGCATATACTGTGCCTACTTCCATCCTCAGTGCCAGTCCACCACTCCTATCTGTTGTAACATAACATTAAATGTTTTTAAAAAAAAGTTTTACATCACTCTTCAAGTGTTATTTAATATTAGTTCACAGGCCAGCCTGCCACCACTAGTGCCAGCCTGTGTGCCAGGCCCACTTGCCAACTAGTTACACCAATCACAGTTGTTGTAACAGTATTGTTAATATTTAAAAATAAAAATTGTTAGATTGTGAATCATCAGTTTGCTCGTGCCATTGAATTGCACTTTCTTCCTGCCTGCCAGCCTGTGTGCCAGTCCCACTTGCCAACTAGTTACACCAATCATAGTTGTTGTAACAGTATTGTTAATCTTTAAAATTAAAAATTGTTCGATTGTGAATCATCAGTTTGCTCGTGCCATTGAATTGCACTTTCCTCCTGCCTGCCAGTCTGTGTGCCAGGCCCAACTAGCCAATTAGTGCCACCAATCATATTTCTTGTAACAATATAGAAAAATGTTTAAATCATAAGTTTTTTTACTGCAAATCTTCAGTCTCCTAGTGCCATTGAATTGCAGTTTCCTCCTGCCTGCCAGCCTGTGTGCCAGGCCCACTTCCCAACTAGTTACACCAATCATAGTTGTAGTAACAGTATTGTTAATATTTAAAATTAAACATTGTTCGATTGTGAATCATCAGTTTGCTCGTGCCATTGAATTGCACTTTCCTCCTGCCTGCCAGCCTGTGAGCCAGGCCCAACTAGCCAATTAGTGCCACCAATCATATTTCTTGTAACAATATTGAAAAAATTGTAAATCATCACTTTTTTGACTGTGAATCTGCAGTCTACTAGTGCCCTTGAATTGCATTTTCCTCCTGCCTGCCAGCCTGTGTGCCAGGCTGACTTGCCAACTAGTTACACCAATCATATTTGTTGTCACAGTATTGTTAATATTTAAAATTAAAAATTGTTAGATTGTGATTGTGAATCATCAGTTTGCTCGTGCCATTGAATTGCACTTTCCTCCTGCCTGCTAGTCTGTGTGCCAGGCCCAACTAGCCAATTAGTGCCACCAATCATATTTCTTGTAACAGTATTGAAAAAAAATTAAATCATAACTGTTTTGACTGTGAATCTTCAGTCTCCTAGTGCCATTGAATTGCAGTTGCCTGCCTGCCAGCGTGTGTGCCAGGCCCACTTGCCGTTTCAAACTAGTGCCACCAATCATATTTGTTCTAACAGTATTGTCAAATTTTTTTAAAAATACATTTTTGGACTAAGAAGCATGACTCAGCTAGTTTAATCTAATTGCAGTTGCCTTTCTCCCAGCGTGTGTGCCAGACAGGCCCATTTGCCAACTAGTGCCAACAATCATATTTGTTGTCACAGTACTTCTAATATTTAAAAAAGTAACATTTTTGACTTTTAAACATCAGTCTTTTTTTTGTTGTCAGTCTCACAGCGTATACCGTGCCCACTTGCCCAGTGCCACCACTCATAATTTGTGTAATAGTATTGTAAGTGTCCATTTAAAAAAAAATGACAGGCAGAGGCAGGCCACCCTGCAGGTTCCGTGGTCGTGGTGCTGTGATTCCTTTAGACCGTACAAATATGCACATTGTTCAGACACCGGGTGCCAGGGGGGACGCGAAAAGTTCTGAGAAGGACCTAGTTGAATGGCTAACACAGGACACCCAATCTTCTACTGCTTCTGCTCCTAGTCCTCCTAACCTTGACGCACCACCTAATAAGAACAGTACTACCAAGACCGCTTGGCTTTTTTTTGGGTTGGGTGCGGCTAATCATGCAGGCCATATAGACCTGCCACCATTCGGTGTTGTATCAGTTATTAAACTAATAAGAACAGTACTACCAAAATAAAGCCAATTAACAGGCTTTGAAGAGCCAAGGTTTTATTGTTGTACTATGTTAGGCTTAACATGATGGCCATGTAGACCATCCCCGAGAGGCCTGGAAGTAACAGGGATGAAAGTGCTAAGAATAGTACTACTTGAAACAACCGAGTTAGCCATGGGTCTTGGTCCAAGACCGCTTGGCTTTTTTTTGGGTTGGGTGCGGCTAATCATGCAGGCCATATAGACCTGCCACAATTCGGTGTTGTATCAGGTATTAAACTAATAAGAACAGTACTACCAAAATAAAACCAATTAACAGGCTTTGAAGAGCCAAGGTTTTATTGTTGTACTATGTTAGGCTAAACATGATGGCCATGTAGACCACCCCCGAGAGGCCTGGAAGTAACAGGGATGAAAGTGCTAAAAATAGTACTACTTGAAACAACCGAGTTAGCCATGGGTCTTAGTCCAAGACCGCTTGGCTTTTTTTTGGGTTGGGTGCGGCTAATCATGCAGGCCATATAGACTTAACACAACCTAGTTACCATGGGTCCAAGACCGCATGTTTAATTATTATACTTTGTCAGGGTAATTATATAACTAACAAATCTATCTATTTCTCTTCTATCGATTCTATCTAACTATCAATCTATGTATATATATATATATCTATCCTATCTATCTATCTATCTATCTATCTATCTTCTGTCCGGACTGTTTTGAGACAGCCACTTGTGTTTTTGACAAATTTGAAGTAGGAGGACAGACCAATCATCTTCTTCCATCTCCCGGTTCCAAAAATGAAGGCCATATAGACCTCCCCCGATAGGGGGAGTAACAGGTTGTAGTAAACTGCTAAGAATAGTACTACTTAACACACCACGGGTCACAGACCGCATGTCTTATTGTTATACTCAGGGAAATTATATATATTTCAAATCTATTTATTTATCTATCAAATTGATCGAACTATCAAACGTATCTATCAAATGTAGATTGCATCTATTGATCGTTGTAATTCGGATCAATAAAATGTATATTACATATTTTGATTGATGTAATTCGTATCTATCAAATGTATATTGCATCTTTGGATCGATAACATTCGTATCTATCAAATGGATATTGCATCTATTGATCTATGTAATTCATATATATCAAATGTATATTGAATCTATTGATCTATGTAATTTGTATCGATCATATGTATATTGCATCTATTGAGCTATGTAATCTATGTATCTATCTATCAAATCTATCTATCTCGTGGTTGTGCAAATGAACTGTTTGCAGTTGTTTGCGGTGCGTTACACTTGGAGTTTGCTCTGTCACTGTGAAGCGGCCGTAACCCTTACACTACCTGATAGATACGACATCATAACTGATGTTTTAAAGCACGTTATTGAAAACAATTTGGGGATGTTAGGTGATTTAGGCCCTTTATGGGTTAAAAGCAGACTCTGCATCAACTATGTAATTTTCCATGAGAGTTTTGCCAGGGATCCCCCTCCAGCATGCCACAGTCCCGGTGTTAGTACCCTTGAAACAACTTTTCCATCACTATTGTGGCCAGAAAGAGTCCTTGTAGGTTTTCAAGTTCGCCTGCCTATTGAAGTCACCGAAATTTTTAAGTTCGCGACATCACTATTTATGTTAAAAGAGTTTTTATTTCAATCCATAAGGCAAATACATTTTACATTCATAAACAATCACATTGTTATCTTTGATCTTACTCAGATTGTATTCCAGAAGCATAATAAAACAATACAATAATTATATACGTTGAAACAGTTTTCTGTTTATCCTTTCAGGGTCATGTCTGTCTTAGTTGGTGATTAACACAAATAAATACCTTTAATACCCTATCGTTTCTGATGTAACTTACAATCTAGTTGGGATTGTGCCCACTCCATACACTCGGGGTCATACCTTAGGATTATTATTCAAATTTTAACAAGTTAAACGATAAACTATGTTAATTAACAAAACTGAAAAAAGAGAAAAAAAAAAAAAGAAAAAACTAATACAACTATTCTATGTGGTCGTCCTTCTTTTTACGGCATCTTATGAACATCTTCATCTGGGTCTCTAAACAAGTAACCTGACTCACATGTCTGTCTATCTGTCCAGCTGTTTTATGCCTACCTATCTTATTCCTATTTCACCTGTTCCTTGAGGCACTATTTAAGCTCCAATAATACCAGATCTTCTGGAACTGGTCTGCAGTACCCTGGATCCTTGAGGCTCCCTCTGACATTGTATAAACATCTTGGATCTTATCCCTTACCTCCTTCCATGTAGGGGCTCCCTCTTTCCAGTACCGAGCTATGCAAACTCTAGTTATTGTACACATAATTTTAATAAATTTATTAATTGGTGGTATAAACCTCGGATACCCTCTATTCAGAAGTGCCTGGAACATGGTCAAAGTTATATTTTCTTCCAGTAATTGGCTCAGTAGCTCATTTAACCTGTTCCACGTGGGTCTAATTAACCTGCATTCCCACCACATATGCTTATATGAGCCCCTCTCTCCACAACCTCTATAACATAGTTTGGTTTTATTATTGGAGAAATGGGATGTATGTAACAGGGTCAAGTACCATCTAAATGTGGTTTTGATGGCATTTTCCCTAAGATCAGCACTTATTAAGCCTCTACAGGATTCATGGAAAGTCTGGCACCATTCCTCCTCCGGGAGTGTAGTTCCTAGGTCCTCTTCCCATTTTAAGACTATGTTGGGCTTAGGTTTATGTTTGCCTTCCTGAATGTCAATATAGAGTTTGGATATCATATGTTTTTCCCTATCTGTCGACTTGCAAGCCTTTTCGAGATTTGTATTTGGTTGTCGTTTATAATGTTTAATGTATTTAGTTAGGGCTGATGTTATCTGTAAATATATGTACCAGTGTAATTTATCTGGTTGTAGGATTTCTTGTAGCTGGTTGAAGGTGATTATACGACCACTTATCATAAAGTCTGCTACTCTATAAAGCCCCTTGTTTATCCATTTACCTATCTGTCTCTGTGTTTCTTTGGGTAGAAGGTATCTCAAGGGTCTAACCCACGTATGTGTAGGCAAGAGTTCTTGGGTCTTTGTGAGAGAATTCCACAGGGATATTGTGTCTGAAATAATGGGAGTCCCACTACTGTCTCGTCTCGCTCTCAGTCCAGTGTCCCATAGTATACTATCTGAGTTGTCTTGGCCAAATAGTTCTTTCTCTATTATTGTCCAGACCACATTATGTGTCTGCTTGCTTAAAAGCGAGGCTTGAGATATCCTTGAAGCTCGGTAATAATCTGTTAAATTTGGCACCCCAACTCCTCCCAATTGTCTGTGCTGGGCCAGGACATGTGATGCTATTCTCGCCCCTCTATCTCCTCGTAAAAAGGAGTGGAGGTCGGATTGTAATTTCTGCAGATCCAGGGGGGGTATAGTAATAGGTAGTGCCCTGAACAAATACAGCAACCTGGGGAATACATTCATTTTAATAATGGATAGACGGCCATACCATGAAAAATTGCCCTTTTTCCACTTTTTTAGATCTTGTCTAATAATTTTATATAATGGGATATAATTGAGTTTATATAACGACATCACTATTTAAAAGACCTTTTACGTTTATTAGAAGGCGGAATGGCAGACAAAGCCTTCTGAATAGAATCAGAAATAAATTATTTTAAATTTACAGGTATATCTTGTGCATTACATGTTGAGGGAACAGCAACAGGTAATGAACTACTACTGATGGATACATTTTCTGCATGTAAAAGTTTATCATGACAACTATTACAAACCACAGCTGGAGGTATAACCTCCACAAGTTTACAACAAATGCACTTAGCTTTGGTAGAACTGTTATCAGGCCGCAGGGTTCCAACAGTGATTTCTGAGACAGGATCAGATTGAGACATTTTGCAAATGTAAGAGAAAAAAACAGCATATAAAGCAAAATTATCAATTTCCTTATATGGCAGGCAGTTTCAGGAATGGGAAAAAATGCAAACAGCATAGCCCTCTGACATAGAAAAATGCAAGAGGCAAATAGGAATGGGGTCTTAAATAAACATAAAAATATTTTTTGGCGCCAAAAATGTCCGGAAATTACACACTCGCGTCATAGATGATGCAACCTTGTGAAGGACTCGGCATCAACTAAGATGCCGGAAATGACGAATTTGCATCAATGAACGTAACTTCGCGCCAAAAAAATCTCGTTCCAAAAATGACGCAATAAACTTTGGCATTTTGCTCCCTCTCAAGGCTAATTCTGCCCGTGAATTTAAAAGACAGTCAATTTGAAAAAGAGACTATACCCCAGGTAATAAAAATGTTTTCATAAAAAAGCATTTCCCAGATATGAAACTGACAGTCTGCAAAAGGAAATATACTGAAAACCTGAATCATGGCAAATATAAGTACAATACATATATTTAGAACTTTATATAAATACATAAAGTGCCAAACCATAGCTGAGAGTGTCTTAAGTAATGAAAATATACTTACCAAAAGACACCCATCCACATATAGCAGATAGCCAAAACAGTACTGAAACGGTTATCAGTAGAGGTAATGGAATATGAGAGTATATCGTCGATCTGAAAAGGGAGGTAGGAGATGAATCTCTATGACCGATAACAGAGAACCTATGAAATAGATCGCCCGTGAGGAAAACCATTGCATTCAATAGGTGATACTCCCTTCACATCCCTCTGACATTCAATGTACTCTGAGAGGAATCGGGCTTCAAAATACTGAGAAGCGCATATCAACGTAGAAATCTTAGCACAAACTTACTTCACCACCTCCATAGGAGGCAAAGTTTGTAAAACTGAATTGTGGATGTGGTGAGGGGTGTATTCATAGGCATTTTGAGGTTTGGGAAACTTTGTCCCTCCTGGTAGGATTGTATATCCCATATATCACTAGCTCATGGACTCTTGCCAATTACATGAAAGAAAACATATTACCCTCTGTGAAGAACATTAGAATGGGAAATATTCACAGTAAATACATACACACTGTATTAAATGTGAATATTACATAAATATGTGTTATGTTTTCAGCTACTTTATTGCAAAGGGCGCCAATGCACTAATATATATATATATATAAATGTGTGTATAAATATCTATATATGTATACATATGTATTTATATGTGTATAAGTCTGTAAATACATATATGCACATTTAAATACTTAAATACATATGTAAACATATATATATATATATATATATATATATATATATATATATATATATATATATATACATACATACATACATAGACATGTGTATGTATGTAGCTATATGTAAAAGCCCTTTGCAACTCTTTTTTTCTAATACCTTAGACCGCATATATTTATTAGACAGTGTTATTATGAGTGTAACTGTATGTGTAAATATATTTATGATGTGTTTTGTGCAACTTTTTAGTCGAGCATAACAGTTAAAGGACCACTCAATGCAGTATAATTGCATAATTAACAAGTACATAATAATAAAAAGACAATGATTTAATACCTACTCTGTTTCAAATAAGCAGTAGATTTTTATTGACTTATTTTTTCTCTAGTACTAGTATACATCTACCCTGTGAGCTTGTGCACATGCTCAGTAGGATTTTGTTCCCCAGAAAGTGTGTATATTAAGACTGTTCAAAAATGTATAATGGAAAACTCTTTCTGAATTATAAACGTTTATTTTGACTTGAGTGTCCATTTAACCAGATTCTGAAGTCACGCTAACTCAAGTGAACGCATTTACTTTCAACTCTTAATACATGCGCTACTTCAGATGAGCGCAAAGAGCCATGATATACCCTTTATCGATTGTGCTCAACAGTTATTGCGTCACTTGTAAACTAGCCCATAATATTTATTATAGACATGTGCACAAGTGAAAAATTTGTTTTGTCTGAAAAATTAGTTTCGGATTTTTTCAAACGTTCTGCTTGGCCAAATTTGATCTATGCAGGCATAGGAAAATTGGATTTGGATTCATTCCTGTTATTTCCAATTGAAAAATTAAAGGAATAGTCAACACCAGAATTTTTTTTGTTTAAAAAGATAGATAATCCCTTTATTACCCATTTCCCAGTTTTGCATAGCCAATACAGTTATAATAAAACATTTTTTTCCTCTGTAATTACCTTGTTTCTATCCCTCTGCAAACTTCCCCCTTATTTCAGTTCTTTTGACAGACTTGCATTTTAGCCAATCAGTGCTGACTCCTAGGTAACTCCATGTGCGTGAGCTCAATGTTATCTATATGACACACATGAACTAATGCCCTCTAGTGGTGACAAAATGTCAAAATGCATTCAGATTAGAGGCGGCCTTCAAGGTCTAAGACATTAGCATATGAGCCTACCTAGGTTTAGTTTTCAACTAAGAATACCAAGAGAACAAAGCAAAATTGGTGCTAAAAATAAATTGTTTAAAATTACATGCCCTATTTGAATCATGAAAGTTTATTTTAGACTTGACTGTCCCTTTAAGATAGACATTGAATATTACAAAACAAAAATCATACATTATAGGATTCAAACAATTAATTCCTAACATCAGTCATTAGTAATACTATGACAGGATTGGACAGGGGACGATGGACAAATGGTAAGAGTCCATGTACATCATTACAAGCAGCTTTTAAAACCATACAATATAACTCCTTCCCCCAATTCCTGCATTTTTTTATTTTTAGCACCAAACTGCATGAAAAACAAACATTTGCTTTTTGAAAGTTCATCCACTAATGTATTTGGTTCTTCGTATACAGGTATAAAAAGACTCAACGAATCAGCCAAATGCAGATGAATTTGCATCTGTTCGAAGCCTGAATGCACATCTCTATTAAATTTTTTTTTTTTATTATCATTATTATTATCTAGAATTATTATTTTAAATAAAAAAATGCATTTCCATATTCAACAACCTTATTGCAAAATTCTTTATAAAACATAAAACCAATATTAAAATTAAATTGTCTTAATATAAACAGTAATTGTCTATGTGATCACAATACTGAATGATTTTCTATTCATTACTATAACTTCAAATTCTATTTTGCGATCATCTTAACATTCTATTTAACATCATAATCAATATTTTCTGGAGTCTTGATTAAAGTTTTTTTTTTTTTATAAAACGTTTATTTTTTTATATTGAACAAATTCCATTATTTTTTGTGCATGTGATTTTGTTTGATACAGAGATAGGACATATGGGTGGTGCAAGGAGTGGATTTATGTTCTAATAACCCACTGCTGTATTGACAGTAGTTCACCGGCAAAAGAAAATGTTTGTTTTTTTTCAGCTAAATATATATATATGCTAATGGATTTAAAATGCTGAATTCTTCTTCCCTATCCCTTTAAGCTGATTTAACTTTTTTGTAGCTGTACAAATATGACATAATATATTTCAGAACATTAAATCACATCTTAAATTAATATTTTTAAATCTTATAAAGCTTTATTATTACATAAATATGCTTTAATACCAAAAATACATGTTGACTGATGTTTATGATTTGTTTAAAATAGTAATGTTAGAAATTATGTTAAAAAAAAAAAAAATTAGGGAATGCACACTAATATTGCTAGATGATTCTTTATCACCAGAACAGGATGATTCCATTTTGAGCTCAACATAAAAAAAAAAAAAACGAAAACTGAACAGCATTTTATAGAACACGCAAGAAGCTAGGTAGACTAAAATCACTTTATATGAAAATTTTATATCACCATGTGCCCAACTGATTATTCATGAGTCTTTTAGAGATGTAACTACATGAGCCAATTTACTGTAACCTACTTAGCATATTAATAAACGTGCAAGATTTAATGCATAGGAAAGCTTGCCACCCCACAAGGAAAATGGTAGAGAACAAAGAATGAGAACCCATGCTGGTTTAATATACTATCTAGTAAATAAAATGCAATGTTAGACTTTGTCTTCTGTGTAATGTGTGATATATAATTTAGCACAGTAAGTTACATTTGTAATTTACAATGTCTGATACATGAATGTTTACTTGATCTATATGCCTTTAGCTCTCTCATTACCTTAACATAGAAAAACAGCAGCTTGAGATTTAATAGCAGTCAGGTGATTTTTTTAGACATTACATCAGAATAATTTAATATACCACAAGGGACTGGATTTTATGTTGAGCTCAGATGCTGTAGCTGCTTCTACACTTGATTGCTTCTGAAATTAGCAGCCCAAAATGTGAGCTATATAAAATGCTATTTTTTATATACCTACTGATTTTAACAAATTATATGTCTCTCCCAAAAATACCAGCACATTTAGTATACTAATACCGTATCTGCATATATAAAAATGGATCATGATTTTATATTTGAAGTGCTGTTTTGCTAAACAGATTTTTTTTGTTTTGTTCATATTCATTAGATGTTGAATTATTTATTAAAGTGTCTTAACCATTTGATGAAAATATTTCAGATTATAACATATTGGGATCTACCCCATTAGTTTTCTAGGAGGTTTTCAAATATGAATCCATTCACAAGAAAACCTTTTTTTTTAATTATTTAGTTGGGTTTTTTTGTTCTTTGTAATGGTTTTTAAAAAATGGTATAATTTAGTGGTATACTACTAAAAATAAATAATAATATTACATGAGCTTTAATGCAAATATTTAAAAAGCCTAGACCACATTAAAGCCTGTCTTATATTTCTGTTTTGTTCATATGCCTTGTTCACAATTTAATAAACACATAATAATATATACATATAAATGTATGTGTTCATATGTGTATATACACATATTTACACACACACATACACATATATATATATATATATATATATATATACACAGTATATAAGCATAGACATATATATTTACAGGGAACACACAGTTCCCCCCATAGACCGCAATTTAAGACATTTTTTTTTATTTAACATCCAACACTCCTCAAGTTTAACCCCTCATAACTGCTTCTTGCAGTTATTTTTCATAAAAAAATAAAAATGCTATTTTTTTATTATTAATAACTTACACTACACTGTATTTTGGGGGCAATTGGGGTACATTTTTAAAATTAACCAGATATCTAATCTCTGGTTAATTTTTGGAGCACTAATTGTAATGGCAGGATATTTATTGTGCACCTGTAAATGGGCAAATTTTCCCATTTACGGGTGGAAGATAAATTAGCCCTCCATTTGTAATATATCCCTATTTTTTCTTGATTTGGTAAAACAAAGTTTAAATTGTAGCTTAAATCATAATTTTTTAAATATGAAACTGCTAAAATGCAATTAAATGTAGTAACCAGAAGATTCATTTGCAATTGTAACTTAGGGTATGGTCTTTTAAAAAATATTACTTATACAATTAGAGAAAATTATATGAAACTGTTAATTACACGTCTTATGAATCAATATTATTAGTTAAACAGAAATATTTAAACACATTAGCAAGTCATCAGCAGCAGCATTGAATCAAATAATCATGTTTTAAGTTTTTTTAGCTGCACATATTTTACATCTGTAAAGGTTTGCAGAAACTCAAGTGAAAATGCCCTATAAATAAATTTGGTGTAATCATCCAAAAAACATTTAATAAATAATTTGAGTGGTCTAATTAATTAATTAATTAATTAATTAATTAATTAAGGGCTAGATTACAAGTGGAGCCCTAATTTATTGCGTGCTCGTTAACTGGCAAATTCGCCCATTTGCAGGCACATGATAAATAACCAGCCATTACAAGTGGCTGGTTATTGCTACTGTGAGCTCGTGGTAGCAATTAGCATTTTGAAAATTAACCAGAGATCATAATTTTCCAAAAGTGCCTCAAGTTCCCCCAAATGTATGTCTAGTGTGGGTTTTTAATATTAAAAAATAGTAGCTTCGTTAAGGACTTCTGCCGGCTTTGTTGAGGATGGATGTCGGGTCTTCAAAAACTGTAAGGGAATCTTCTGGGGTTAGTGTTAGTTTTTTTTAAGGGTTTATTGGGTGGGCTTTATTTTTAGATTAGGGCTTTTGGGATGGAAAAATAGTTAAATGCCCTTTTCAGGGCAATGGGGAGCTTAGGTTTTTTTAGTTAGGATTTTATTTGGGGGTTGGTGGTGTGGGTGGTGGGTTTTACTGTTGAGGGTGGTTGTATTTTTTTACAGGTAAAAGAGCTGATTTCTTTGGGGCAATGCCCCGCAAAAGGCCCTTTTAAGGGCTATTGGTAGTTTAGTTTAGGCTAGGGTTTTTTTATTTTGGGGGGGCTTTTTTATTTTGATAGGGCTATAAGATTAGGTGTAATTAGTTTAAATATCTGATAATTTCTTTTTTTATTTTGTGTAATTTAGTGAGTTTTTTTTGTAATTTAGTTAATTGTATTTAATTTAGGTAATTGTTTTAATTGTAGTGTAAGGTAAGGTGTTAGTGTAAGGCAGGTTAGGTTTTATTTTACAGGTAAATTTTGTATTTATTTTAGCTAGGTAGTTAGTAAATAGTTATAAACTATTTACTAACTATTCTACCTAGTTAAAATAAATACAAACTTGCCTGTGAAATAAAAATAAAACCTAAGCTAGCTACAATGTAACTATTAGTTATAGTGTAGCTAGCTTAGGGTTTATTTTACAGGTAAGTATTTCGTTTTAAATTGGAATTATCTTGTTATTATTAGCAGGTTTTATTTAGATTTATTTTAATTACATTAAAGTTAGTGGTGTTAGGGTTAGGGTTAGATTTAGGGTTAGGTTTAGGGGTTAATAAATTTAGTATAGTGGCTGCGACGTTGGGGACGAAAGATTAGGGGTTAATAAATGTAGGTAGGTGGCGGCAATGTTAGGGGCGGCAGATTAGGGGTTAATAATATTTAACTAGTGTTTGCAATGTGGGAGTACGGCGGTTTAGGGGTTAATATGTTTATTATATTGGCGGCGATGTCCTGAGCAGAAGATTAGGGATTAATAATTTTATTTTAGTGTTTGCTATGCGGTAGGGCCTTGTTTTAGGGGTTAATAGGTCGTTTGTGGGTGTTAGTGTACTTTGTAACACTTTAGTTATGAGTTTTATGCTACAGCTTTGTAGCGTAAAACCCATAACTACTGACTTTCAGTTTACGGTATGGATCTTGGCGGTATAGGGTGTACCGCTCACTTTTTGGCCTCCCAGGCAGTCTCGTAATACTGGCGCTATGGATGTCCCATTGAAAAAGGACTTTTTGAAAGCTGCTGTAATTACGTTGCGTTAAGGCCAAAAAAGTGTGCAGTGCCCCTAAACCTGCAAAACTCGTAATACCAGTGGTAGTAAAAAAGAGTTTAACGCTGCTTTTTCACTCATACCGCAAAACTCGTAATCTAGCCGATAGTTAATAGGAGGACTAAAAACTATAAATAAAAACATTTCCTTAACAAAGAACAAAAAATGTTCAAATGAAAAATAAGGAGAATTTTTAACAAACTGTCTGATACAGGATTCTTTGAGCCAAAGAAACCTTCATCAGTAGAATAAACTCAAGTATGCTGTCAGACAGAACAAAATTAATTAAATCTTAACAATTTTGAAAAGACCTCGTAAGTTTACTTAAAGGCATAAAAGCAGTCATAATTTTTTACGATATAAGCAACAACATGTGATGATTGATTGCAGATAAAATCAAGTACATGGACTGAATATGTAAGAAACAGTAAATGTTATTGTACATGTAGAAACATTGCTAGCATAAATCATGATAAATAAATGCCCCATAATTGAGCTGAAGAAATAACAACAGCTTAAAAATGAAAAGAACACAATTGTAGAATTGTGTTCCAGGGCATCATAGTTTCTACAGTAACATCAGAGTCAGGATCAGAAACACATTTTAGCAAAATGTAACAGAAAAATAAAAATAACATTAGGCAAAACATTCAATTTCCACAATGTAACAGTTTCAGTAGAGAAAAACAAAAGATAGTTTTTTTAAAAAATAAAATAAAAAAGCAGGCATAATAGCTTTCAAAGTTCATGAAAACAGCGAGCAATAGAGGGAGAGGGGTAAAATAACTAAAATTTGGTGCAAAGAATGACGCATTATGCAAAATGAAGTTAAAAAAATGTGCCAAACCATAGCTGAGAGTGTCTTAAATAAAGATACATACTTACCGAAACACACCCATCCACATATAGCAGATAGCCAAACCAGTACTGAAAACTATCAGCAGAGGTAATGATATATAAGAGTATATCGTCGAATCCTTACAACCGATAACAGAGTACCCTTGAAAAGATTTGCCGTGAGGGAAACCATAAAATCAATAAGCAATACTCTACTCATATCTCTCTGACAAACACTGTACTCTGAGAGAAATTGGGCTTCAAAATGATTAGAAGCGCTTATCATAGAAGAAATCGTAAAAATCAAGCACAAACTTACTTCACCACCTCCATAGGAGGTTAAGTTAGTAAAACTGAATTTTGGGTGTGGTGAGGGGTGTATTTATAGGCATTTTGATATTTGGGAAACTTTGCCCCTCCTAGTAGGATTGTATATTCCATACGTCACTAGCTCATGGACTCTTGCCAATTACATGAAAGAAATAATGATATGAACAATTAAACCCATGCTGCTTTATTTTTTAAACGTATGTATACATTGCTAGAACATGTTATTGAATTGTATCAATTAACATTTGATGGGGCATGGTAATATAAAAACACCCTAGCAGGTATAAAATGTTTCTGCTCTAGAGATTGGAATAGGGGTCACTGAAGATTGCAATCCAGGACTGGTACTTGGGGGTAGAGTATGTTTGCGTGGGATTGGGAAAAGCAATTCATTTGAAGAAATAGCCAATCTTCAGTCCAGTAAGCCCAGGTGAGTCTAACCATGATGTCATAGACTCTCAGTGCTGCTGAGATTACTGGGTGGGTTTTTCCTTCCTGGTTATAGTTTGGGTGGTCCCTTTAAAGAAAGAAAAGAAAAAAAGCATTTCATACATTGGGAGGAAAGATAAAAAGCGAGTCAACAAAAGATAGGAAGTGTGTCAACTAAAGATAGAAAGCGTGTCAACAAAAGATAGAAAGAGTGTCAACAAAAGATAGAAACAGTGTCAACAACAAGATAGAAAGTCTCCAATCCCACAGCTGCATTCAAGTAGCTGCATCTGAGTCTTCAAAAGGGAACCTCCTGATACCATCTTTCACTATTAGTAAGACTGTTCTCAATTTGAGATAATATCATTTTTTGGACTGCTGCTAATTCGGACAATAATTTATCAGTGAAGTTTTTTCAGTGAAATTTTAATTCAGAATTTATTTTTCAACTATTGCCATACTTTTGGTAACACTCTTTTACATATATTTATACATATTTTATTGAGTGATTGTTGCGCTGATTGCTTTTCGTGGTTTGTGTGTAACAAGATAAAAAGAGTGTCAACAAAAGATAGAAAGCGTGTCAACAAAAGATAGAAAGAGTGTCAACAAAAGATAGAAAGCATGTCAACAAAAGATAGAAAGAGTGTCAACAACAAGATAGAAAGAGTGTCAAAAAAAGATAGAAAGCGTGTCAACAAAAGATAGAAAGCATGTCAACAAAAGATAGAAAGCGTGTCAACAAAAAGATAGAAAGCGTGTCAACAAAAGATAGAAAGTGTGTCAACAAAAGAAAGAAAGAGTGTCAACAAAAGATAGAAAGCGTGTCAACAAAAAGATATAAAACGTGTCAACAAAAGAAAGAAAGAGTGTCAACAAAAGATAGAAAGTGTGTCAACAAAAGATAGAAAGTGTGTCAACAAAAGATAGAAAGAGTGTCAACAAAAGATAGAAAGCGTGTCAACAAAAGATAGAAAGAGTGTCAACAACAAGATAGAAAGAGTGTCAACAACAAGATAGAAAGAGTGTCAACAAAAGATAGAAAGCGTGTCAACAAAAGATGGAATGCGTGTCAACAAAAGATAGAAAGCGTGTCAACAAAAAAATACAAAGCGTGTCAACAAAAAGATGGAAAGAGTGTCAACAAAAAGATAGAAAGCGTGTCAACAAAGATAGAAAGCGTGTCAACAAAAAGATAGAAAGCGTGTCAACAAAAGATAGAAAGCGTGTCAACAAAAAGATAGAAAGCGTGTAAACAAAAGATAGAAAGAGTGTCAACAAAAAGATAGAAAGAGTGTCAACAAAAAGATAGAAAGTGTCAAAAAAAGACAGAAAGTGTGTCAACAACAAGATAGAAAGAGTGTCAACAAAAAGATAGAAAGTGTCAAAAAAAGACAGAAAGTGTGTCAACAACAAGATAGAAAGCGTGTCAACAAAAAGATAGAAAGCATGTCAACAAAAGATAGAAAGGGTGTCAACAAAAGATAGAAAGAGTGTCAACAACAAGATATAAAGAGTGTCAACAAAAAGATAGAAAGCGTGTCAACAAAAGATAGAAAGCGTGTCAACAAAAGATAGAAAGAATGTCAACAACAAGATAGAAAGAGTGTCAACAAAAGGTAGAAAGCGTGTCAACAAAAGATGGAAAGAGTGTCAACAAAAAGATAGAAAGAGTATCAACAAAAGATAGAAAGCGTATCAACAAAATATAGAATGCGTGTTAACAAAAGATAGAAAGCGTGTCAACAAAAAAGATAGAAAGCATGTCAACAAAAAGATAGAAAGTGTGTCAACAAAAGATAGAAAGCGTGTCAACAAACATATAAAAAGAGTGTCAACAAAAAGATAGAAAGCGTGTCAACAAAAGATAGAAAGCGTGTCAACAAAAAGATAGAAAGCGTGTCAACAAAAGATAGAAAGCATGTCAACAAAAATATAGAAAGCGTGTCAACAAAAGATAGAAAGCGTGTTAACAAAAGATAGAAAGCGTGTCAATAAAAAGATAGAAAGAGTGTCAACAAAAAGATAGAAAGCGTGTCAACAAAAAGATAGAAAGCGTGTCAACAAAAGATAGAAAGCTTGTCAACAAAAGATAGAAAGCGTGTCAACAAAATATAGAAAGCGTGTCAACAAAAGATAGAAAGAGTGTCAACAAAAAGATAGAAAGAGTGTCAACAAAAGACAGAAAGTGTGTCAACAACAAGATAGAAAGAGTGTCAACAAAAAATAGACAGAGTGTCAACAACAAGATAGAAAACGTGTCAACAACAAGATAGAAAAAGTGTCAAAAAGATAGAAAGAGTGTCAACAAAAGGTATAAAGCGTGACAACAAAAGATAGAAAGAGTGTCAACAACAAGATAGAGTGTCAACAACAAGATAAAAAGAGTGTCAACAAAAGATAGAAAGCGCGTCAACAAAAAAGATAGAAAGCGTGTCAACAAACAGATAAAAAGAGTGTCAACAAAAAGATAGAAAGCGTGTCAACAAAAGATAGAAAGCGTGTCAACAAAAAGATAGAAAGCGTGTCAACAAAAGATAGAAAGCGTGTCAACAAAAAGATAGAAAGAGTGTCAACAAAAAGATAGAAAGCGTGTCAACAAAAGATAGAAAGCGTGTCAACAAAAAGATAGAAAGCGTGTCAACAAAAGATAGAAAGCGTGTCAACAAAAAGATAGAAAGAGTGTCAACAAAAAGATAGAAAGCGTGTCAACAAAAGATAGAAAGCGTGTCAACAAAAAGATAGAAAGTGTGTCAACAAAAAAGATAGAAAGCATGTCAACAAAAAGACAGAAAGTGTGTCAACAAAAGATAGAAAGCATGTCAACAAAAAGATAGAAAGAGTGTCAACAAAAAGATAGAAAGAGTGTCAACAAAAGATAGAAAGAGTGTCAACAAAAAGATAGAAAGAGTGTCAACAAAAAGATAGAAAGCGTGTTAACAAAAGATAGAAAGAGTATCAACAAAAAGATAGAAAGCGTGTCAATAGTGATGTCGCAAACCTAAAAAATTGGGTTCGCGAACGGCGAACGCAAACTTCCTCAAAAGTTCGCGAACGGGCGAACCGGGCGAACCGCCATAGACTTCAATAGGCAGGCGAATTTTAAACTCTCTGGCCACAATAGTGATGGAAAAGTTGTTTCAAGGGCACTAACACCTGGACTGTGGCATGCCGGAGGGGGATCCATGGCAAAACTCCCATGGAAAATTACATAGTTGATGCAGAGTCTGGTTTTAATCCATAAAGGGCATAAATCACCTAACATTCCTAAATTGTTTGGAATAACGTGCTTTAAAACATCAGGTATGATGTTGTATCGATCAGGTAGTGTAAGGGTTACGCCCGCTTCACAGTGCGCAGTGTAGGTGATATACCTGCCCTGACCATGCTTTGCAGACCAGGTATCAGTGGTCAGATGGACCCTTGCCCCAACACTGTGTGCCAGACATGCCATTATAGCAGACTTATATGGCTTTGATGTTGCTTTTTGGTAATTAGAAGGCTGCTAAATGCAACTGCGCATTTTGGTATATTTCATGCCACCATTTCACCGCCAAATGCGATCAAATAAAAAACAATTGTTCACTTTTTCACAAACTTTAGGTTTCTCACAGAAATTATTTACAAACAACTTATGCAATTATGGCATAAATGGTTGTAAATGCTTCTCTGTGATCCCCTTTGTTCAGAAATAGCATACTTATATGGCTTTGGCGTTGCTTTTTGGTAATTAAAAGGCTGCTAAAAGCCACTGCGCACCACACGTGTTTTATGCCCAGCAGTGAAGGGGTTAATTAGGGAGCATGTAGGCAGCTTGTAGAGTTAATTTTAGCTTAAGTGTTGTGTAGTGGAAACCCAAAGTATTGATCTAGGCCCATTTTGGTATATTTAATGCCACTATTTCACCACCAAATGCGATCAAATTTAAAAAAAACTTAAATTTTTTCGCAATTTTAGGTTTCTCACTGAAATTATTTACAAACAGCTTGTGCAATTATGGCACAAATGGTTGTAAATGCTTCTCTGGGATCCCCTTTGTTCAGAAATAGCAGACATATATGACTTTGGCGTTGCTTTCTGGTAATTAGAAGGCCGCTAAATGCTGCTGCGCATCACTCGTGTATTATGGCTAGCAGTGAAGGGGTTAATTAGGTAGTTTGTAAGGAGGTTGCAGGGTTAATTTTAGCTTTAGTGTAGAGATCAGCCTCCCACCTGACACATCAGACCCCCTGATCCCTCCCAAACAGCTCCCTTCCGTCTCCCACCCCACAATTGTCCCCGCCATCTTAAGTACTGGCAGAAAGTCTGCCAGTACTTAAATAAAAGGTTTTTAAAAATGTTTTTAATTTTCTTTTAGTATATTTACATATGCTGTGGTGTAGCATCCCCCCTTAGCCCACAACCTCCCTGATCCCCCCCCCAAAACAGCTCTCTAACCCTCCCCATCTGCCTTATTGGCGGCCATCTTGGGTACTGGCAGCTGTCTGCTATTATTTCACAGTCAAAAAAGTGTTGTTTTTTTAAAATGTACACTACTGTTACACCAGATATGAGTGGTGGCACTGGGCAAGTGGGCACAGTATACGCTGTGAGCCTGACACACACGCTGGCAGGCAGGCAACTGCAATTAGATTACACAGAAGAAAAAAAAAAAAGCAGACTGATGTTCTAGCCCTAAAAAGGGCTTTTTGGGGTGCTGTCCTTACAGCAGAGATCAGATGAGTCCTTCAGGACTGTAGTGGACACTGAATACACTAGCCTAGCTATCAATTTCCCTATTAAATCAGCAGCAGCTACACTGTCCCTCCTCTCACTAAGAATGCAGCTTCCAAATGAATCTAAAATGGATGCAGTCCAGGAGGTGGGAGGGTCTGGGAGGGAGGGTCTGCTGCTGATTGGCTGTAATGTGTATTCTGACTGTGAGGTACAGGGTCAAAGTTTACTCAATGATGACGAATAGGGGGCAGATCGAACATCGCCGAGTCGAACGCGAACATGCTATGTTCGCCAGGAACTATTCGCGACATCACTACGTGTCAACAAAAGATAGAAAGTGTGTCAACAAAAAGATATAAAGAGTGTCAACAAAAGATAGAATGCGTGTCAACAAAAGATAGAAAGCGTGTCAACAAAATGATAATAAGAGTGTCAACAAAAAGTAGAACAGAGTTCCCAATATGTAGCATCTCCCTACAATTAAGGGAGATTAAAGGGCATTGAAACCCCATTTTTCATTCAGGTAGAGCATACAATTTTTAACAACGTTCTAATTTACTTATTTTATCAAATTTGCTGTATTCTCTTGGTATCCTTTGTTAAAGGAGCAACAATGCACTATTAAAAGCTAGCTGGACACATTGGGTGAGCCAATGACAAGAGGCATTATGTGTAAGAACCAATAAGCAGCAAGCTCTCAGTGGCGCATAGCTACTACTAATCCTACTTAGGTATGTTTTTCAACAAAGAATACCAAGAAAACAAAGTACATTAGATAACAGGTGCAAATTGGAAAGTTATTTAAAGTTGTATGCGATGAGTCATCAAAGTTTTATTTTGACTTTACTATCCCTTTAAGGATTCTGGCACAGTAGAGTTTGGTATCACCACATGAGAAAAGCAAGTGAAACGATTAAAACAAAAATTCATGGAAAGGGGCTATAAGGAGGAACATCTGGATCTCAAGATAGAGGAAGCACGACAAGTGGAGAGAAATGAGCTAACTAAATACAAAGACCATAAAAAAACGGAAACAGAAGAACTGCTAAATATACCTATGATCACAGAATATAGCAGTAACCGGTGCATCATCGAAAAGATTTTCAAAAAACACTGGCACCTGTTGAAAAATGACGATGTTATTGGAGACAAACTCCCAAATCAACCAAAATTCGTCTACAAAAAAACAGGAAATCTCAAAAACAAACTAGCGCCAAGTTTACAACGGAAGAACAACTCAAGAACATATGATGTACAGGGGAAATCAATCAAAGGTTTCTACCCGTGCCCTACCTGCAAAGCATGCAAAAGAGGCACTAAGACCAAAAAATTCAAATCAAACCAGACGGGAGAAGAATTTGCTATTAAAGATTTAATAAGATGCCAGGATAAAGGGATTATATACCTTATTGAATGTTCATGTGGCCTCCAGTACATTGGCCAGACATCAAGGAGCCTCAGAGATAGGCTAAGAGAACATATATTGCTGATTGAAAAACAGAATAAAGACACAATTCTTTACAAACATTTTGCAACTAAACATAACGGCAATATAAAAGACATGAAATTTACTGGCATACAGAAAGTCATAAAAAATTGGAGAGGTGGTGACTTTGAAAAAAGTCTTCTCAAAGCTGAATCCAAATGGATTTTTCTGTTGGACAGCTTACATCCAAAAGGTCTTAATAACAGAGAGGATCTTACCCATCTTTTCAATCTATGATTATATCTAATAGCATTATGATACCATCGTATTTGATACTCTCCAGAATCCTCACCAAATGTATCTATTCATAACTCCCAAACTTTGACTAGAAGTACATACCCTAGACATAGGTTGACTAAGCTCTCCCCCAAAATAGTCTTCGCTTCCAGTACCACTATACCCCTGACCTAAAGTTAAATGAAGGACTCCACTATAGAATATTCATCAGACTATCCCCTCATTCTGAATTCAATATAATTTCTGTCAGATCCTCCCTACATCTCAAGGGCTAATATATATATCTTATGCATAGTCCAGGTATCTGGTTTTATATGTTATTTCTACTTTAGAAGTTCATCATTCTCTGCTCATAAGAAATCCACAGGAGTTTCTCTTGTATCTATATTGGTCACCACCTAGTCTCTTAACTACTCAACCCACTCAACCACTGCTCGCCAAATGATGTGACACTACAGACCTTAGTGATCTAAAGGTCTTATATAAGATTCCATTCTGGTGGTACAGATGAGGGGTATTAACACACCCTCCTCTACGAAATTTACTGAGGCTATTGAACTCAGTGATGAGTAGGTATAAAACTCTGACTTAAGACATACAGATATACCCTTATAAAGTCTCTTTCACATTATGGATTTTAGACTCTTCTTCCCTTCTTTTCTAAAAAAGCCATAGCCCTTTTGTCTGACACAGTGTAAGATAAATTACACACACTGCTATAGCATTTTCTCTTTTAAACCTGGCTAAACTAGTTTGGTTAGGTTTATAGGATTAGTGATCTTCCTTTTTTAACTATTCTACCACTGTGCCACTATTGGATTTTATTTTCCAACTCTGATGTTGACAATACTCCCTCACTATGATGCTGTACCTCAAAAAATACTTATAAATACCTAAAGCTGCACCAGTTTATAAGAGAGGACCAATAGACATCCTATAATCTAATTTAAATGTAAGGCATATGTTTAGGGATATCATTCATTACTATGTACACATATATTGGAGAAGATATATAAATTATATCATCACTATGTACATATTATTGGAGAAGATATATAAACTATATCTCAGTATAAAACACATGTTTTGTACGATAAACTTATAAATATGTACAAACATAATGGAGAAGACATATAAATTATCTCCAATTACTCTAAAGCCGTTCCTATTATGACAGGCTAATCACTCCTAACTGCTCTTATTTTAAATAATGGGCTTCTTCATCCTCAAAAAAGGGTATCTTTATTTTATAAATCTCCTCTGCTATCGAAACAATTTGTCCCCCTTTGTTTAAAAAGTTATTTGACATCTTAACACCCAATCAGGAGGACTACTACCCACACACCTCTTTCCATAACCAATAGGATCATAGAATTTTGGTCATGATGTCACGACCAATCAGATCACTGTAAAATAGTCACCATAAAAATATAGGTGACCGAGCTTTAAACATACAAAAGTACATCTCTAAACTATATCTCCTAACTAGAGTTCACAACCTGAGGCTACCAAAACATAAGATTGGTTAAAAAATGTTTACTCCGGTAAACCGGAAGTGACATCATGACTATGGGTGTTTAAGATATAATGAACCAAATGACACCAAACATCAAATACATATATACAAATCTTAAATATAGGACAATTCTATCTCTGAGTGATATTTTATACACTTCATATATGTTAAATACTCTTTTTTAACTTATGGCGAAACCGGAAGTGCACCCCAGAGCCACATCCGGTCACTTAAGTGACACTGTTATTTAAAGGCTCTCAGCTTACCACTTCAGCAGTCTTGATAAAGGCCTTATTTTGGGGCCGAAACGCGTAGACCTGTTGGTAAGTACTATTCTAAGTTTTTAACTACTTTGAGAACTTGTTACGCTATGTTAATCCTTTTTCTACAGGGACATTTCTAGGACATTGGACAAAGAGCTGACCGTTGTCAGGATTCACCTGGGAACTCTCCCCCTCAGGATTCAAGGTTCCTTCATGTGATTCCATTTCTAATTTACTGTAATTTGGATTACAACACCCCTTTTGTTCTTTTTTGATCTTTATTAACATTTGTTGAACATCATTTTGGTTTTTGCTTTTCACTGGATTTTTTGACATATATATATTTTTTTCCACATATATTTTTTCTTTTTTTCCTTGTGTCACCTCATCCTTTTTTTCCACATTTGTCACTCATTGGTATCAACTCACCTGTGACTTATTTTTGTTCATTTTTTGGTTCTTTTTTCATCCTTTTGCACTGCAGTGTCATCAGGACTATTATTTTGTGAATCACTTTTTTGTGCATTTTTGATTATTAGTTTGTGGATTGATTCTTTTTGTATTTACACACAGTGTTCATACGTTCATACTTTTATTATCACACTTGGCCGCTCACTTATGCTGCAAAAACACTCTGCACATTTATGCACATTTAAGTTGCACATTTATGTTGCATAAACACTTTGCTTATCTGTTTATTCGCACTTACACGTGGATTTCATCATACTATTATTTCAGTTTTCTCATCCCAATACCCTTGGATCCAATTGTCATTTACACATTGTGAGTTTCTATAGAGATTCTCCCACCTTACCATTGTTTTTATCCATTATTTTATCCACCAATTGTTACAAAATACTATTTTGTTTGTATTAAATTCTTTTTAGCCTTAGCAGGTATACATTTCATTTTTTAGTGTTTATATTTATCCCTTAGCCTGCATTGGCGCTGTACACAATACTTCACTATTAGTTCTTTCCCTTGGGGGTTGGTTAGACCCTTTATTTGTATTCAGCTCAAGGGATTGTCTTAGCGCTTGGCTACCACACCATATTCTCTTTGGTATCAAAGGGACATGAAACACAATTTTTATTTCTTTCACAATTCTGATAGAGAATTTAATTAATTTGTTTTCCCAATTTACTTGTATTATCAAATTTGCTTTGTCTCATGTTATTCTTTGTTTAAGAGATATCTAGATAGGTAGTGTGCACATTTCTGGAGCACCACAAGACAGGAAATATTGCTGTCATCTAGTGCTTTTGCTAACATATAACATTATTGCAAAACTACTGCCATATAAGTGCTGAAGATACACGTGCACACTCCTGAACATACATTCATAACAAGAAAGCAAAGAAAATTTGATAATAAAAGTACAATGGAAAGTTGTTTAAAATTGTATGTTCTATCTGAATCATGAAAGAAAAAAATGTGGGTTTTGTGTCCCTTTAATATTTGGCAACCAGAAGCAGTGCCATGTTTAGTTCATTTATGGTACATATGCAGGGCACAGTGCATTATACAAAGCAGTTTACTGTTGTTCATTGTAGCACTGTTTATGGTAAGCTATCAACCCTTGTTGAAAAAAGGGATTACTAATGGTGTAATAAGTAGATTAAAGGGACAGTCAACACCCAAATTTTTGTTGTTTTAAAAGATAGATAATCCCTTAATTACCAATTCCCCAGTTTTGCATAACCAACACAGTTATAATAATACACGTAATATAATAAAAAATAAATATGAGAGAGTAGAAAATATTGCTGAATATTTAACACTGGTGCCACCCTTGATAATAGATTTAGGCTATACAGAGAGAATGTACTCCAGAACATATCTTAGTGTTCTGAAAAAGCAGGGGGAAAACACAGGCACACAGAGAGTAATAAAAATCAAGTAAATGTATTTTCCCACATCACGCTTAGTGGATCATTGTTGATAGCTTAACCACACCATATAAAGTGAACAAAATATATACATAAACACCACAATATCAATGGTAAAGAGCAACAGGACAGGATATTATCTACCTAAGCATACGTATGCTGCAAAGGCCTAGAATGCAAATTATATACAGCACAGAAAAAATGTGTATCTTAAACAAATCTGCAGTATTAAATACATACATGCATACAAAAAGGTTTACAACCTAACATGCCTTCTAACTATGCCCAGCAACAAAATATATGAGTCTTTTCACAGTATTAACCTGATAGCATATTCCAGAGAGTCTTAGATGACAAGCGTGAGACAGACTGCAGCAATTCCTGCTGTTAACTCGGTCATAAATTATGTGATATAAACAAAAGTTAACACTTAACTTTGGCGTCTTGTTCCTCTGTTTCCAAGAAGAGTACACTAAGTGTGTAACGCTATCTGAGCGTGTGACGTCACTGGAGGAGGAGCAATGTAACCGTCATCGGTCTGCAGTAGGTTATGTGAATGGGGATTGCTTCCCAAAGTTATTCGCCGTACTGGCACTTAGCCACCAATGAAAGAACCAGGCTTCCACACATTATCAGGCGAGATCAAATACTACATAATACACGTTTTACCTCTGTAATTACCTTGTATCTAAGCCTCAGCAGACTGCCCCCTTATTTCAGTTCTTTTGACAGACTTGCATTTTAGCCAATCAGAGCTGTCTCCATGGTAAATTCACATACATGAGCTCAATGTTATCTATATGAAACACGTGAACTAATGCCCTCTAGTGGTAAAAAACTATCAAAATGCATTTAGATTAGAGGCGGCCTTCAAGGTCTAAGAAATTAGCATATGAACCTCCTAGGTTTAGCTTTCAACTAAGAATACCAAGAGAAAGAAGCAAAATTGGTAATAAAAGTAAATTTGAAAGTTGTTTAAAATTACATGCCCTATTTGAAACAGGAAACTTTTTTTTGGACTTGACTGTCCCTTTAATGTCAATATTATCAAAAAGGCAGGATAGTGAAATATCTAAATGTTATAGTTTTTCATAAGTATGCAAATAAGATCCTGCATTTTGTCCTTGTGTACTTGATCTAGAACTTAAAAACCTTCGGCCAGATTACAAGTTTTGCGTTATGAGCTATGCAGTGCTAACGTGCAGTTTTTTCTCACCTCTCACTTGCCTGCAGCGCTGGTATTACGGGTTTTTACAAACCCGGCGTTAAAAGACAAGAAGTGAGCGTAGTGCGAAATTGAGCTCCATACCACACTCCAATTTAGTGGGGTTTTTTTTATGATTTAGCTAATTTAATTTAATTTATTTAATTGTATTTAATCTTGGGAATTTATTTAATTGTAGTGTAGTGTTAGGTGTATGTGTACCTTAGGTTAGGTTTTATTTTACAGGTAAATTTGTATTTATTTTAGCTAGGTAGTTATTAAATAGTTAATAACTATTTAATAAATATTCTACCTAGTTAAAATAAATACAAACTTGCCTGTAAAATAAAAATAAACCCTAAGCTAGATACAATGTAACTATTAGTTATATTGTAGCTAGCTTAGGGTTTATTTTATAGGTAAGTATTTAGTTTTAAATAGGAATTATTTAGGTAATGATAGTAATTTTATTTAGATTTATTTAAATTATATTTAAGTTAGGGGCTGTCAGGGTTAGGGTTAGACAGGTTTAAAGGGTTAATAAATTTAGAATAGTGGTGGTGGCGGCGATGTTTGGGGCAGCATATTAGGGGTTAATAAAAATAATGTAGGTTGCAGTGATTTTATGGGCGGCATATTAGGGGTTAATTAGTATAATGTAGGTGGCGGCAATGTTAGCGGTAGCATAAGTCGGGGTTAATAATATTTAACTAGTGTTTGCCAGGCGGGAGTGCGGCGGTTTAGGGGTTAATATGTTTATTCTAGTGATGTCTGGAGCGGCAGATTAGGGGTTAAAAGGTAGTTTATGGGTGTTAGTGTACTTTTTAGTACTTTAGTTATGAGTTTTATGCTACGGCGTTGTAGTGTAAAACTCATAACTACTGACTTTAGAATGCGTTAGGAATCTTGGAGGTAGAGGGTGTACCGCTCACTTTTTAGCCTCCCAGGACAAACTCGTAATACCGGTGCTATGGAAGTCCCATAGAAAAAAGGGTTTACGAACTTTACGTAAGTCGGTTTGCGGTAAGGCCAAAAAAGTGTGCAGTGCTCCTAAACCTGCAAGACTCGTAATAGCAGCGGTAGTGAAAAAGCAGCATTAGGACCTGTTAACGCTGCTTTTTCAACTTACCACAAAATTCGTAATCTAGTCGCTTGTTTTTTATTTATTTTTTCCTGCTCCGTACCAATTTTGATGACAGTTTATGTCACTCCACAAATGCATTAGATTTTTAGTAGTGCACTAGTTTCTTTACAAAAAAAGAGAAAAAATACTTTAAAAAAAAACTAAATCTTTTTACCAGAAGTGTTATGAACACAATACATTACATTTAGATCAGCTATGTTTTCTACCTAAGTACATGTACTGCACTTAAAGGTACAATGTGCTCAGTTTCAATCTACCATTCAAATGAAATTTACTTTTATTAAAAAAGCAATTCTTTAAAAAAAATATGAATATAATATATCTGCTTCATGCATTAAGTGCTTTATGCTTGCTGATATGTCCATACTTCTAAAAGTGTTTTGATTAACTATGACAATTTGTACATACCTTGATACAGCTGCATTAATTAATACAGCTACATTAATTTCATGTTATTTTTTAAAAGCATTTACCTCCTTTTTTCCAGCAAAAAAACAATAAAACGTTGAAATACTGTGCTTTCATATAACTGATAGAATAAAAATTGAATGCTGCGTCTCTAAAAAAAAAATCTGTTATATGATCCAATAAACAAAATAAAAGGACAAAAACATAAAACTTTAAAATGGTGCTATTCCAACAATTTGAGTCTAATTGAATATGTGCAGCTGTTATAAAATATATTAGAACTCTATTTTAAATACACTAAAACCTTATCTCCTTTCATAGTGAAGCATCTGTGGCTGTGCTAAATTTCCATAATACCTCAAAGTGAGATGTTCAATGCAATGTAGTTTTGCTGTCCTTTATACAGATAATTACAAAGCAAATTTAAGCTTGTTGTGGTTTTTTTGGCCTGCTTTCTTTCAAACAAAATATTTAATCTTGTGGTCTCTCATTGCACTCAACATTATATCAAATTGCTGTAATCTTCTCGGTTTCTTCTCCTGCAGTATGTTTAGAGTAATCAAATATTTTGTTCTGTTTAGCTTCATATATCATTTTAATGGCAGATGCAATTTAATAATGAGGTTTTCTGAATACAGAACCATTTTGGTACTTATGAAAATGTACTGGCATAAGAAGAGTAGACATGAAAATAGGATCAATTTAAATATACACTCTTAGTCCTTTCACTTTGAAGTTCCTCATAGTGGTAAGCAAGTAGAAAATTATGTCATAGATGAACAAGCGAAAACTTCAAGCAATTTCATCTTATGCAGTGTTACTGATTAACACTGTATCAATAACAACTTTGTATTAGTACAAATACAAAAACTCTTAAGAGAAAAAAAAGAAGGTAATCTTCATAGTAATTCTAAAATGTTTTCAGTGACAGTTTGAAAGAATTATGTTCAGAGTTGCAGGCTCCTGAAAACAGAATTTCAAAATGGATAGTCCAGCTGTAAAATCTACACGTAGCCTTAATTACTCTTTATACTACACATTTGCATTTGTTTTGTAACAAATGGACATTCGTTAAGGAAAAACTAATATAAAATTTAAAGAAAATGAAGGAATAATGCCAAATTTAGCAATATTAATTTGTTTCCTTTCAGTAGTTAAAAAGACTTACCTAAGCAGGTTGGAGAGCTGTGCTAATCTGCCCCACTTCTTGACAGAGCCCTGCACTAAAGGAGAAGGTCTGTTAAGGCGGCTGGGCTCTATGAAGAAGAGGAGCAGGTTAGTGGCCTCTCCAGTGCACTTAGATAAGTATTTTAGTTGCTCCAGGTAAACCTTTTCACCTATAGCAATGGAACATCTACGTTTGTTTAACAAAAACAAATGTAAATGTTCCATAAATGGTCAGTACTCAGTTTAAAACGAGATGAATACCGAACAGAACAGGCACCAAATATTCAAAATGCTAATGGCTATATTTAGAGTTCTGCGGCCAAAGGGGTGCGTTAGCTACGCGTGCTTTTTTTCCCCCGCACCTTTTAAATACCGCTGGTATTTAGAGTTCACAGAATGGCTGCGTTAGGCTCCAAAAAGGGAGCGTAGAGGCATATTTACCGCCACTGCAACTCTAAATACCAGCGGTGCTTACGGACGCGGCCACCTTCAAAAACATGCTCGTGCACGATTCCACCATAGGAAACAATTGGGCCGTTTGAGCTTAAAAAAAACCTAACACCTGCAAAAAAGCAGCGTTCAGCTCCTAACGCAGCCCCATTGTTTCCTATGGGGAAACACTTCCTAAGTCTGCACCTAACACCCTAACATGTATCCCGAGTCTAAACACCCCTAGCCTTACACTTATTAACCCCTAATCTGCCGCCCCGCTATAGCTGACCCGTGCATATTATTATTAACCCCTAATCTGCCGATCCGTACAGCGCCGCAACCTACGTTATACCTATGTACCCCTAATCTGCTGCCCCTAACACCACCGACCCCTATATTATATTTATTAACTCCTAATCTGCCTCCCCAAAAGTCGCCGCCACCTACCTACAATTATTAACCCCTAATCTGCCGACCGGACCTCACCTCTACTATAATAAAGTTATTAACCCCTAATCCACCTCACTCCCGCCTCAAAAACCCTATAATAAATAGTATTAACCCCTAATATGCCCTCCCTAAAATCACCGACACCTAACTTCAAGTATTAACCCCTAATCTGCCGACCGGACCTCGCCGCTACTCTAATAAATGTATTAACCCATAAAGCTAAGTCTAACCCTAACCCTAAAACCCCCCTAAATTAAATATAATTTTTATCTAACGAAATAAATTAACTCTTATTAAATACATTAATCCTATTTAAAGCTAAATACTTACCTGTAAAATAAACCCTAATATAGCTACAATATAAATAATAATTATATTGTAGCTATTTTAGGATTAATATTTATTTTACAGGCAACTTTGTATTTATTTTAACCAGGTACAATAGCTATTAAATAGTTAATAACTAATTAATAGCTACCTAGTTAAAATAATTACAAAATTACCTGTAAAATAAATTCTAACCTAAGTTACAATTAAACCTAACACTACACTAGCAATAAATTAATTACATACAAATACCTACAAATAAATACAAATAAATACAATTAAATAAAGTACAAAAAATAAAAAAGAACTAAGTTACAAAAAATAAAAAATAATTTACAAACATTATAAAAATATTACAACAATTTTAAGCTAATTACACCTACTCTAAGCCCCCTAATAAAATAGCAAAGCCCCCAAAATAAAAAAAATGCCCTACCCTATTCTAAAATAAAAATTGAAAAGCTCTTTTACCTTACCAGCCCTTAAAAGGGCTTTTTGCGGGGCATGCCCCAAAGAATTCAGCTCTTTTGACTGGAAAAAAAACATACAATACCCTCCCCCCCCAATATTACAACCCACCACCCACATACCCCTAATCTAACCCAAACCCCCCTTAAATAAACCTAACACTAAGCCCCTGAAGATCTTCCTACCTTATCTTCACCACGCCGGGTATCACCGATCCGTCCAGAAGATGGTCCGAAGTCTTCATCCTATCCGGGCAATGTCTTCATCCAAGCGGGGGCTGAAGAGTTCCATCATTGGGCTGAAGAGGTCCATCATCCGGCTGAAGTCTTCATCCAAGCGGGGGCTTAAGAGGTCCATCATCCGGCTGAAGTCTTCTATCAAGCGGCATCTTCAATCTTCTTTCTTCCGGCTCCATCTTCATCCCGCCGACGCGGAACATCCATCCTAGCCAACGACTCCGATCAGCCAATAGAATGCGAGCTCAATCTGATTGGCTGATTGGATCAGCCAATCAGATTGAACTTGAATCTGATTGGCTGATTCCATCAGCCAATCAGAATTTTCCTACCTTAATTCCGATTGGCTGATAGAATCCTATCAGCCAATCGGAATTCGAATCCAAGATGGCGTCCCTTAAAGGAACCGTCATTCGTCGGGAAGTCGTCGGCCAGGATGGATGTTCCGCATCGGCGGGATGAAGATGGAGCCGAAAGAAAGAAGATTGAAGATGCCGCTTAATAGAAGACTTCAGCCGGATGATGGACCTCTTAAGCCCCCGCTTGGATGAAGACTTCAGCCGGATGATGGACCTCTTCAGCCCGATGATGGACCTCTTCAGCCCCCGCTTGGATGAAGACATCGCCCGGATAGGATGAAGACTTCGGACCATCTTCTGGACAGATCGGTGATACCCGGCGTGGTGAAGATAAGGTAGGAAGATCTTAAGGGGCTTAGGGGCCCATTTATCAAAGGGCTTGCGGACCTGATCCGACACTGCGGATCAGGTCCGCAAGACCTCGCTAAATGCGGAGAGCAATACGCTCTCCACATTTAACATTGCACCAGCAGCTCACAAGAGCTGCTGGTGCAACGCCGCCCCCCTGCTGACTCGCGGCCAATCGGCCGCCAGCAGGGAGCTGTCAATCAACCCGATCGTATTCGATCTGGTTGATTTCCGGCGGTTCCTGTCCGCCTGCTCAGAGCAGGCGGACAGGGTTATGAAACAGCGGTCTTTAGACCGCTGCTTCATAACTTGTGTTTCTGGCGAGTCTGAAGACTCGCCAGAAACACGGCCCTTCAAGCTCCATACGGAGCTTGATAAATGGGCCTGTCAGTGTTAAGTTTATTTAAGGGGAGTTTGGGTTAGATAAGGGGTATGTGGGTGGTGGGTTGTAATGTTGGGGGGGGTATTGTATGTTTTTTTTTACAGGCAAAAGAGCAGAATTCTTTGGGGCATGCCCCGCAAAAACCCCTTTTAAGGGCTGGTAAGGTAAAAGAGCTTTTCAATTTTTATTTTAGAATAGGCTAGGGCATTTTTTTATTTTGGGGGGCTTTGTTATTTTATTAGGGGGCTTAGAGTAGGTGTAATTAGCTTAAAATTGTTGTAATATTTTTATAATGTTTGTAAATTATTTTTTTATTTTTTGTAACTTAGTTCTTTTTTAATTTTTTGTACTTTAGTTAGTTAATTTAATTGTATTTATTTGTATTTATTTGTAGGTATTTGTATGTAATTAATTTATTGCTAGTGTAGTGTTAGGTTTAATTGTAACTTAGATTAGGATTTATTTTACAGGTAATTTTGTAATTTTGTAATTATTTTAACTAGGTAGCTATTAAATAGTTATTAACTATTTAATAGCTATTGTACCTGGTTAAAATAAATACAAAGTTGCCTGTAAAATAAATATTAATCCTAAAATAGCTACAATATAATTATTATTTATATTGTAGCTATATTAGGGTTTATTTTACAGGTAAGTATTTAGCTTTAAATAAAAATAATTTATTTAATAAGATTTATTTTATTTCGTTAGATTAAAATTATATTTAATTTAGGGGGGTGTTAGGGTTAGACTTAGCTTTAGGGGTTAATACATTTATTAGAGTAGTGGCGAGGTCCGGTCGGCAGATTAGGGGTTAATACTCGAAGTTAGGTGTCGGCGATGTTAGGGAGGGCAGATTAGGGGTTAATACTATTTATTATAGGGTTTTTGAGGTAGGAGTGAGGCGGATTAAGGGTTAATAACTTTATTATAGTAGCGGTGAGGTCCGGTCGGCAGATTAGGGGTTAATAATTGTAGGTAAGGTAGCGGCGACGTTGGGGGGGCATATTAGGGGTTAATAAATATTATGTAGGGGTCGGCGGTGTTAGGGGCAGCAGATTAGGGGTACATAGGATAATGTAGGTTGCGGCGGTGTGCGGTCGGCAGATTAGGGGTTAAAAAAATTTAATAGAGTGGCGGCGATGTGGGGGGACCTTGTTTTAGGGGTACATAGGTAGTTTATGGGTGTTAATGTACTTTAGAGCATAGTAGTTAAGAGCTTTATGAACCGGCGTTAGCCCAGAAAGCTCTTAACTCCTGGCTTTTCTCTGCGGCTGGAGTCTTGTCGTTAGATTTCTAACGCTCACTTCAGCCAAGACTCTAAATACCAGCGTTAGAAAGATCCCATTGAAAAGATAGGATACGCAAATGGCATAAGGGGATCTGCGGTATTGAAAAGTCGCGGCTGGAAAGTGAGCGTTAGACCCTTACCTACAAGACTCTAAATACCAGCGGTAGGTCAAAACCAGTGATAGGGCCCCCTAACGCTGGTTTTGACGGCTAACGCAGAACTCTAAATCTAGGCGTAAGTATTTTTAAATTTTCAGAATGAAAGATTCAACCAAACTAAAAATTTCACCTGTACACGTTTCTACTTTATACTAAAGCCAACCATTATAAAGAAAGAAATCTGCAAGCAGTCTTAACTCTGTCTGTATAAAAATAACACTGTAGAACCTCAATTCCTTAGTAGTAATTCCCAGTATGACTCCAGAAAATCTACAGCAGAGAATCTATAGGCAGCACAGGCTCTGTATAACAACACCAGCCACTTAAAAGAAGAAAACTATAGTTAGCTTCAGTCACCTTCCTTTTTACAACAATGTCAACCATTGTACAGAAGGGAATTTACAGACAACACCAGTTCCCTCTGTATAATCAGGCACTCTACTAAACTACTTTTGCATAACAATTACCTGATTTCCAACCTTTCCGCATTTGCAAATCTTTAGGCAGATTTGATTCCTTACTCTACAGACAGTCTCAGCACCCTCTGTAAAACAACACTGGAAAATCTACAACAGGATATTTACAAATGGCTTTAACTCCCTCTTATTAAAAACTCAGGCCACTGTACAGTCGGAAATCAACATACAGTGCCAATTTCCTCCTCATAACAATACCATAAACTCTACAGT
Organism: Bombina bombina; assembly: GCF_027579735.1. Lineage (NCBI taxonomy): Eukaryota > Metazoa > Chordata > Amphibia > Anura > Bombinatoridae > Bombina > Bombina bombina. Next base: position 181,243,132 of record NC_069502.1, read on the forward strand.
AGGGAATCTACAGACAGACTCAAGTCCCTTTGTATAGCATTTCTAGCTTGTTGCTGATGTGAGATAGGGGGGGACTGACAGTGTAATTATGTTGTGAGGGTGATGTGCTTGAGAGGGTACAGTAAATCTGACTATCCATCTATTGTTTCTCTATGTGCATAATTATATATTGGTTGATTTCACTAGTGATGTAATTGATTATGTTATAAAAAATATGTAATCCGTTATGTCATTAATGATGTCATTCAAAGTTCCAAATGTGGTGTGGTGTGGTATGGTGTAAGAGTAGCTTAGTTTGTAATAGAATTAAGATTTGGCATTTATATTTTTGACAATTAACCCCTTAACCACCAAACTCCTGAGCCACCAAAACATTATTCCTTAAACACTAATAACCACTTAACCATTAGACATGGGTATCAGATAAAATTTTGTTTTGGACAAATTGTTCCAAAATGTTGCACCCTTTTGGGTCATCTGACTTTTGTTAGACATTTCATTAATTTCACACAAATTTAATTTCATTCAACCAAGTGAAATTCCTTAAAAATGAAAAAGCCCTATGTTTAACCCTTAAACTTCAATGACCCCCATGGCAATAAACCCCTACTCTATTAACCCATAAACTGCCACAAACCACATCGCAAAAGCCTGCAATACTAAATTTATCCCTAAGTTGCCACAACAGCCCATCTCAATAAACCATCTACACTACTTAACCCCTAAGCTTCCACAAACCCCTTTGCAATAGACTCACTAGACTACTTAACCTTTAAATGACCAAAACCCTATTGCAAAAACCTGCTACACTATACTAACCCCTAAACCACCACAACCTTCAGCGGGTAGCTTAGTTGTGTAGTTTCCTTGTTTATTAACATGTAATAGAAAACTTAAAATTTGGCATTAATATTTTTGACACTTATCCCCTTAACCACCATAATCCTGAGCCACCAAAACATTATTCTTTAAATACTATTAACCTCTTAACCATTAAACATGGGTATCAGACTACCAATTGGGTTGTCTGACTTTGTTAGACATCTAATTAGTTTTAGACAAATGTTATTTAATTTAACCATGTGAAATTTCTTAAAAATTAAAAACCCTATGTACACTATTTAACCCCTACACTATTTAACCCTTAAACTTCAGCAACCCCCAGCACAATAAACCCCCATTGTAAAAAACTCCCAAAACTACTTAACTCCTAAACTGCCACAACCCCATCACAAAAACCAGCTACACTATATTAACCCCTAAACCGCCATCATATTTAAACCCCCTACTCTATTAAGCGCCTAATTGCTAACTCCTTAACACCACTAACCTAAGACCTGATAGGTTTAAATGCACTCTAACAGTAAAAAAAAAAGTACCCTAAAAAAAAAAAAAGTTCTGTTGGCTGATTGATTTTAAAAGTACTGCCAGGTCACCCCTATAAAATGGGGAAACTGGCAGCCAAAGATCAATGTGCTGTGGGGACAGTATGAAAAGGACTTTGGAGGAAGAAGGGGAGGAGCTGCTACAGAGAGCTGAAGACTCCACCTCTGAGACCACTGCGTCATGGACTGCTGTTGAGGACTGCCACCAAGGTCCGTCACTTTAGACCCACCACCAATGACAACCTCAAGTGCACCCATTTACTTTCAACTTAGGTTTATTTTTAACATAGTGGTCATGTACCATATTTTAAAAAAAAATATTTTAATAAAGATAATATACTATTTTACAGTATAATAAATTTATAACACTCTATATACATATGAAAAATATACCCACAACCCCCAGCTCAAAAATAATTAATTATTCATATACAAGTTTCACTATTGTATTATAACTAAAAAGTTTTAGTTTCAGTTCACACATGCACATTGTATTGTCATTGCACATTGTCTAAAGCAGTGCTTCTCTACTCCAGTCTTCAAGTACACCAAAAAGGCTGGATTTTCATTATATCCTAACTAAAGCACAGGTGAAATTATCAGCTGATGGTTGAGAGCAGGTTAGTAATCATGGTTACTGATCATCTGATTATTTCATCTGTGATCTAGTTAAGATATTAAAATCAGGACTGTTTGGGATACTTAAGGACTGGAGCTGAGAAACACTAGTCTAAAGTGATCATTTAAATTCATTTCTTGCTGCATATGGAGATTCTGCTTTGAACATTCCGCCTCCCTGCATCTGATGTGTAGTAAAACACTTCTTTGCGAAAATACCTTGAAACAATGATTCAATCTCTTGCGGATACCTTTAGAACCTAGAACTATTGGGGCATATTTATCAAGCTCCGTATGGAACTTGAGGCCCCTAAAGACCGCTGCTCCATAACCTGTCCGCCTGCTCTGAGGCGGCGGACAGAAATCAACCCGATCGAATACGATCAGGTTCATTGACACCCCCTGCTAGTGGCCGATTGGTCGCAAACCTGCAGGGGGCGGCATTGCACCAGCAGTTCACAAGAACTGCTGGTGCAATTATAAATGCCAACAGTGTATGCTGTCGCCATTTATCGATGTGCAGCGGACATGATCCACTATATTGGATCATGTCTGCTTGCACCATGGTAAATAGGCCCCATTGTGACAATGCTATGAGCATCTGACCTTAAATAAGCGTGGGCTTGGCATTCTTGTTCAGCTTATTATTCTGATTGATTGTGAAACATAAATAGGGAAACGGGGTATCGACCACATGCAATGCTGTCACTATAGTCACTAGAATGCTGTAGTGTGTCCTACAAAAAGTACAAGGGATCTTAATTTGCTACCTACATTTTGTGTTACTTACCATATGTATAATAGGTACTAGTGATTTGCCACTTTTAGAAAATATTACACAAGTATTTCTACAGGTAGCATTTAGCATGGGATCTACATTTAAAGTGTGAATTCTCCAGTCTCCTGGGGATATAAACAAACCTGTCAATCCAACATACTTTAGGATATTTAAATGCAGGTTTTTCCACTTTACTAGTAATATCAAATGATGATGTGTAAAATCAACCTTTTCCAACAATTGTGTACATTTCTAAGCATGTAATTGCAATCATGAACAAACAAAAAAAATGTAAGAATTTATTAATGAACATTTTTCATAATTTAAAACTGTAATTAAATATTTTGAACTTAACTGGCCAATATGAGTTTAAAAATCTCTTCTGGAATTCAGTTTATCTAATGTGTTAAATAAGTGATGATTAATCAGAAACATTTAGAGAACTCTTGGATTTTTTTTTTAAATTCTTGAAATTTCTTAAATCATTAATTATGGTCTCATTAATATCCTGTGTATAAAAACATTTGAACTCTTTCATTAGAATACTTACCTTATCATGGCTTTACAGTAAAAAAAAACTACTTGTGACACATTACTCTCTGTCTCTTTTATATTAATTAAATAAAACAAAGTCTGAGATCATTCTTTTCAGAATAATCTACTTTAAATCTGTGGAGCAATGCATCAGCAATATATATTACTTTGACAATGTACTATCTAGATAAATCATTATCAAAATGACAAAACTGTTATGCTGTCAATGGGATGCAATTTATAAATGTCAAGTCTGGAAATTTTATATGCCAGGAAAGCATTTTAGTTAGAATCAAGGATGGTTTTTGTTGTTGTTTTTTTTTAAAGAAAATATCCTCAGTTTTCAAAAACAACCATCTTATTTAATAAACACTACTCAGAAGCCAAACATGAGAACTGTGCAACTTGTAACATTTGTCTATATTTATATTATAGTTAAATTTAAAAACTTTTTGTTCTTCCTAAAATTTAATTTCTCACCTCAAGAGAAAAATTGCCTCTTCTTTTATCTCTATATTAATTTAAATTTTAAATTTAGAAGATCTTTAATGAGCCACTGAGAGGTACATATTCTGAGAAGAAAACATACAGGCTGTTCCTTGCTTCTCCAGAGTAGAGAAATTTAGTCCAAATTTATATATAAAAAAACAAAACAAAAAAATAAATATATAGAGGTGTATAATCATGTCAAGTTGAGCATGAAGAACAGTGAAGAGTAATGCAAATCATTGAATCATATTAGGTAGTTGACATATTACAATTTTCTTGTATTAACTGGTTGTAATTTGCTTTATTTAATTTAGTTAATATATCATTGTTTATGTATGCATCATGTTTTTTTTTTTTTTTGGGGGGGGGTTGATTATTATGTAGTAAAGCTAATTGTTGGTTCTTGAGATATTGTGAGAGTATAGGCAGATATGTCACAAATACACCTAAATTAAATATTTTAACATGGACTTCTTTAACTGATTTTTATTTCTCTTTGGTTGTATGGCTAGTTTTATTTATAATAGCCCCCTCTGGCACTCTTCTGCACTTTCTCACTCAGGAACTTGTGCTAGTTGTTGATTTTTCTGTTTCTTCTTTCTCTTATTACACTAATATGAGGGAAACAAACAGAAGCACCAATAAATTAATGATTATATACGTTGCTCACTGGTCAGTAGAATAACCAAAATTACCAAATGGTATAGTTACACTGGTGTGAGTGTTTTATACTTTCTTGACAGATAAACAGGGCTTGATTTATAGATGTATTAACTTGAAGAATATTTTAAACTCTCTATAGCAAACATAAATCTGCTTTTCATTGACCAATAAGCCAACTGGGCTAATTTCTATCATCACCTTGGCCCGGTGTTTAACACATTGTAACAATAGCTTTATGTTACAATAGTATCCACATCTTAATCAATGATTGGAGAACTGTTAGAAGAAGGTAGTCTCACCACAAGGCTTTTAACTACACTGTGGGATGTGATGGTTCTCTGCTAATGGTGGAATGTTAAAAGCAGTATTTTTATGTGCAGTGAGGGTGTAATGTGAATTATCCCTTTAGACAGTACTGAATGACAGTTCTTTGAGACAAAACTGAACATATTTTGTTACACTACAATAGTGAAACTAGTACATGAATAATACACCTATAGGAGCTGGGGGATTGGGGCTATATTGTACAAGTGTATATAATGTGTTATATATATATATATATATATATATGTATTATACAGTAAAATAGTATATATTTTAAGTCAGTTTGTTATTTAAGTAAATGTGTTTTTTTTTCTATTTAGGAAGAATAGTGTGTTTAGGGGATATAAAAATCGCATTAAAGACAGCAGCTGAAAGTTTTTTATTTTACATTAGTGATATTTAAAAAAAATGAAGGGCTAGATTACAAGTGGAGCACTAATTTATTGTGTGCTCGCAAACGGACAAATTCGCCCGTTTGCTAGCGTGCGATAAATAACCAGTCATTTCTTTTTTTTTTTTTTTATTATTTTTTTATTGAAGTCATAAACCAATACAGAGTATAGAGTATGTCTCAAAACATTCACAAGACAATGTATACAGAGCATAATTAAGAGACAATATATTCTAGTATCTCAAACATTTCCATAAAATGTGGGCTATCACATAAAGAGACTTCAGTTTTGTTTTAGAGTATAACAAATGTAATATAAGCAAAAATGGTCCTCTCCTAGCTATATACAAAGAGAAGTAAGGTATCTATTCAGGTAAGGGTAAGACTAGTGAGAAGGTAACTCTATAGTTATATGGGGAAGGGGGATGCAGCGGGCAAGAACCGCTCAAAATATAATAGGGGGGGGGGGGTTGGGGGGGGGGGAGCGGAGCCAGCTAGTATATCCTCACCAGGAGCAAATTTAGGTGGGACTAGAGTATTATTACTTAAAATAAACAAAATCACACTCATCTAAACCCTTGTACTCCTATAGAGGGAGCCTGAAAACATATAATATATTATCAAGAGGAGGGGGGATGTTTGAACAGCTGGGGTCTGGGGGACCTCTGGGTGACCTCTGGGTGAGCCCCTCTCCTAGGGGAGTGCCACCTATAGGCAATGTGGGAAAAAGGAGAAGGGATATGACCCGCAGGTATTAAGTACCAGCGGGAAAGGGAGAAGAGAGGCTCAATCAAGACAACTGTTATGTGCTAGTAATGTGAGCAAGAGCATAGATAAATTAGGGATGACAGTCATACAGTCACAGAAAATGATAGCCAGTAACAAATAATATAAATATAACACAACATTTAAGCAAAGGGAGGTCGCATACACCAATATAAACAACAATAACTATTAAACACAATATTGAACAGGTTTTGAACTTGTTACCCAGTTGCTGTTAATAATTCATGAACTACTATGTTGCTAGCAGTAGAAATAACTCCTCTTAAGATGTCCCAGCTGATTGAATCGTATGTTAATAGTTTTAATATATGTACCAAATATTTGTGCCAACTAGCTGCCCATCTATAGTATATAAGTTGCTATATGGTATACAGGGAGGGGAGCTTAAGAAGCTAGTATTGTAGAGGCTTTCACAGAGTGCAACAGTTATGTGAACATAGATATAAACAGAGTGATAAAACAGCAGAAATAGTAAAGGCTCTTGTGATACTGTTAGAGTATCCCAAAACAGAGCTAAAACATACAGGTCTTATGCTGTAGATAAATCAGAGACCAGGACATCAGACAATGTTATCATCATAAAAGGTCCAAGTATCTATAGTAAAAAGTTTTGTGGAGGGAGAACAACTAGTTCATGCTGTATAAACTAGGCAGCAGATGAGCTGTAGGAGTCGGTGGGAATCTATATAGAGGAGAAAAAAAAAAAAAGAAAACTTGGCATCCTCTAAAACATGAGTTTCTATTCTTTTGGCATCCAGCCTTAACATGGCATTAAGAGAGGCTAGGTATATGGCCATTTAACATGTGAAATATATGAGCATGAAGGTGAGTGGTGAGGAACACATATTACAACTTTATGTGCAGAACAATAAATAGTTAACTTATACTTATGTATTATTGACCGCTATCCTTAGCTAGTGTATGATCAAGTACTCCAGATGGTATAGCCCCAGTTTCAGCTATTACCCAACGCCTCTCCTTTGTATCTGGGTAGGGCTGAGTATGGAAATCAAATAATTCAGTGGGCAGTCATGTATGGGCCAAAATAAGTCAGGTATGTTCCTTCCCTCGAAGGTCTTACATGATATAGGGACAGAGGAGGCGAGACTCTCATATGCTGTGGCGCATAGCTAAGACAGGATATCACAAGGCATAAACCATTCTAAACAGGTGTATAATTATATTGTCATATAGAGATATACAACAGTTTATGCCAGTTCTTGTAGAGATTAGGTTACAAGGAGTCGCATCAGTAAAAGGAGAAGTGCATAAACCTTAAATTAAAGAGATAACAAGGGATCTTATCAAATAAAAACATAACCTGTATATAAAAGACAAAATATTCCAATATGTTAAGAGCTAAAGTCTCTCAATCTCTGTGATTTGTCCCTTTGTTTTACTCCATGTCACACTTGTCGAGGATGCTTCGGTTAATGGGTACCTCAAATAAACCCTCAGCTAGATAAGAATTATATAATTCTCACAGGCAAAACATGTCCCCAGATACCGCCACGGGATCAGAGAGTATCAAGTATCTTAATCAATATATAATACTGAGCTATCTAAAACACATCATTATGGTCTGTCTAATAATAGGCTCCCATAGAGGTAGGAGGGAACATTTTTAATGTTCAGTTCTCTACTAGGGATTATATGACTACTCTAGACACAAGATATGTAGGGCTAGGGGGATCCAGCATGATGAATTACTTGGTGATGTATATGCCTATTGTGGATCAGAGTGTGGTAAGGGAATTTGCTTTATTACTTCAAAGGAGACTGAAACGAGATGCTCTATGTGGGGTTTTACATAATCTTATGAGATGTTTTGGGCAAGAAGCTAGCAACACAGGTAAAAAATAGCCATATTGTTCCCATCACAGGTACACCCTCCGCTATTGCACTGCGCAAATACATGCTATAATGTGTAAAAGTGTATCCAAACACTATAAGTGGCTATTGTCACATCTCTTTAACTAGCTAGTAACTCAGAACAGTCTCAAATATCGATAGCCTAGTCCTGACTTAGATGCATTTACATAAAGATACCAAGTAGGCAGTAGACAATGTATTTGAATGACCCTTACGTTTTTCACAAACTAGTCTTTCATGCTACCGGGTATCCTGCACGTTCACAAGCAGAGATAAACAGACATAGCCTCCCCTAGTCACAAGAGAGTGATAACAAGCTTGTTGGGTAGTAAGAGCGATTAGCATAGACCAGTAAACTTCCTCTAATAATGAGCTTAGTCCCAAACATATAAACTGGTCTGTGGGCATCCCGTGCACCTGGTACACAGGAACCTGTGTCAGAACATCTGGTAGTCCAAACTACGGCAAAAACAAGAGCTCTGCATGTGAAACATTTAGTACATATAACAAACATACATTGCGATGCGAGTCAAAAATAAGAGAGTCAGGGTATGGGCTAGCGCATTGTAACAGTAGTCAGGCTTATGACCCTAACCCACACCACATTTGCTTTGTTGCCGCTCGAGTTGGAACAACCAGAAAGGGAGAGACCATTGCGGATTAGCCTGATGAGATTCGGAATTTCTCCGTTCACAGCTTTAGTGCAGGGAAGGATCTCCGCTGGCTTGTGACTGTTCTTGCATTCTTGGGTCTGTATGAATTGTTATGCCTTGTACTGCGATGCCGCGTGTGTACTTAAAGGACCTGTGGTAAAGTACATTGCCATTGCCTTTGTAAGTCTCTGAGATGTTATGGGATTCCAGACTCCCAGGGTATGTGAGAGCTAAGAGTTTGTCAGGACTGATGTCACAGGGAACCGGGCATAGATGACTAGGGATCAAAGTCTCTGCGCTCATGTCTTTTGGTAGCTTTAGGAGTTGGACCCCCATGGGCATAGGTTGGCTCTCTCTAAGCTCATTTATTACCCGATGCGGACGTGATGATGTCTCCATCTTCAGTGCCGCGAGGACTGGAGTTGGCCTGCTACGGGACGGCTTATCTTGTTTTCTCTTACTATGTGACATTATCACATGGTCATCAGAGTTAGACCCATCGGAGCCTTTGCTGCCTGTGCCTCTACATGTTGTGGTGAGATCAGCAAAATAGTAGTCCATCTTAGACTCTAGTTTTTTAAGAAAGGATTGTAGAGTAGTATAGGATCCCTCCGTGTTCAAGGCTGAGAAAGGCCGCATGACGTCGCCCCTATGAATCCAAATCTTGCCGATATAATGAAAGTGCATGGGTCTGCAGACACGCTAAAAAGGTGCTGGAGCTGTCTAGGAGCCATTAGGAGATAGTTAAAAAAATTTTAAGCACTTATCCAGTGATAGTTATCCTTTTCAAATTGCTTCCAGACGGAGCTCCACAATTTAGCGGCCATCCATGTTGGCAGTTGACTCCACCCCCCCAAACCAGTCATTTCAAGTGTCAGACCTCTAGTTAATTTTTTTAAAGTGCACCTATTGGCCCCAAATTACAGTTTAGTAATGCTTGTTAAAAAATAAAAATGGAAGCATCTTTTTAATAAAGTAACTGCACAAATCAGTTATAAAGGGCTTATGTCTGAGGGTGTGGGGTGTTGTAAAAAATGGCCCTGAAAAGTTCCTTTACATTGCGGTCTATGGGGACTGTGTTATTCCAGTAAATATATATGTAAATGCTTTATATATATATATATATATATATATATATATATATATATATATATATATATATATATATGTATATATATGTTAATATGTGTATACACATATTAACAAATACATATATGTAGATATTTATATACATATATATTTATATTTGCTGCCCATTGCTGTAGGATTTACACCTTCCCTGTGCTTAGGTTCTGTGTCGTGTATGACGGCATCAGAAGAGGCTCCCAATGCACCTAACTCGTAATACCAGGCATATTTGGGTGCGCTGGTATTACAAAGTGGAACTTAAATATCACTTTCAGAATAAAATTTATGGAAAAAAAGATATGTCAAGCTGACTTTAAAAACTCAAAATAATCTCTTCTCCCCATTGTTTTGCACATGTAAGCAATATTGCAATTACATCATTTTGAAACATTATACCTCTATACATACTGTGCATGTGCAATAGCTTTACATTATGAGATTTCTTCTTTTATAAAAATTGGAACAGTTGTTCTGAGAAAATGTTTACATTTATATCTCTTAAGTAAATTAACCTCTTTGCTACTGTTTATATTTAAACAGTATTGTAGGTCAAATTTTAGTTAGTAACCCTCACAAATTAAATATTGGGGTTTTTTTTGGTTAGTTTTTTTCAGCACGCCCAACATATTCCAAATGTAACATCATTATATTTGTATTTCATGACATGTCAAAAGAAATATAGAAAATAGTCAGATGAGCACTGTTACTACTGTGATCATCCTACTAAATTGTAATCAAGGGTAGCTAAATTTAAATGTGGAGCCACAGTGGTATTTCTTTTGTGCCAGTGCAGAAATAAAATACCTTTTGGTGTTGATAGGTATGTATTGTAGCCCCAGTGATTACATATAGTCATATATTTATGATAAGAGAGGGCCTTGTCCACTAAAAAATAAACTGTATTGCAAGTCTTTCCCTATAACAGTTTTTTTCATTGAGTCCATAAAAACCACTTCCAAAGAAACAACTTCATGTGCTGTGCTTCTTACTTTTGTAAATTTTTGAGGGGCTTGTGACTTTCCAAGACCACTACCTTTTGAATGAAAAGTTGATTTTCAAATGAGGGGTCTTGGAGGTCTGTTGCAACTAAGGAAGCTGAGAGAAGGTCTTTAAAACAACCTCTCATCGAGGGCCCTTCACTATCTGCCACTTCTGTGTTCCAAGCTCTCTGTCTCCGTTGCTGACACTCCAATTAAGGCCTTGGTGTTCTCTCCACTAAACACCAACAAGTATCTGCTGGTTGTGTCAAGAAGCTCTAAAACTAGAAATTGGCATTTTCCTTCATGGTTAACACAGTTTGTCATTCAAACACAGGCAGAGATGCACATGATGGAAAGGAGTTGTCATGCTCATAGAAAGGGTTAAATAATTTATTAAATTCTGTAATCTTTTTAAAAACAGATTGTAACATGGAATGCTTGTTTGAACATAGATGATCATTGCACCAATGTGCCAGCACAATAATATATATAAAGACAAACACAGCAATCCCCTAATGGGGTAAATGCAGCAAATACAAAAATCACTACTGGATATATATATATATATATATATATATATATATATATATATATATATATATATATATATTAGGTATCTAAATAAAAGGTTCAGTCTTTTGAAAATCGTGTGCTACCTTCATTTTCTTTATTCTATATTTTTAGGTATAGATATATTGTACCAAAATATTTTAATGTCAGGTTAGCAAACATGAGAATATGCTATTGTGTTTCGCACAAGTGTTTGTTTTTTTTCCACTTTTTTGCTCCATTGACTTCTATGGGAGAATAAGTTATCACACGCTTGATATTCTAAGTTAGGCTTTTTACGCGGGTTAGGAGGTGAGCGAAAACAGTTTACTTTCAACTTGAAATACGAACTTAACTAGGCGCATCGAAAAAGCTTTCTTCTAGTGCAGTTAATGCTCGAGTGGGAGCATTAAATAGTGCTCCAAATGTAATCTGACCCTAAAAAGGTATTTCAAATCTTTCAGTGCCCTGGCTAGGAGTTTGCCTGACCTATTGCTTTCATAGTAGAACATACTGTTAGTTTTTGTGCGGAGTGTTTGATATTAAATTTGCAAAAAAATATCCAGAATTTTGTAGGTTGGTCATTATTAAGGGGTCTGTTGGGGACAATTTATGGGCTAAGTCAAGGCGGGCAAATGCATCTGATAAATCTTTGTTTTTCTGTTGATATGATTTTTAGTGTTGGGCCTTTAATTGAATCAGTTCCCCTCTGAGTATGAATTTGTGTGCCTCCCAAATTGCGTATTTGTTGTTTATCGAATGTGTGTTTAGGCTGAAGTATTCCTCAATACTAGTGTTAAGTTTTGTTACTATAGCTCAAACGTTTAAATTTTTTTATCGAGTTTCCATATGTATGGGGTGTATCAAGCCAAGATATTTTAAGTTTTACTGCTGAATGGTCTGACCACGGTGTAGGAGATATATTGCATCTATTGACTAGGGTTAAGGCTGCTTGGATGGAGAAGATGTAGTTAAGACAACTGTATGTATTGTTGGGATGGGAAAATAAAGTATAGTCTCTGGTGTCATGATGGATGAAGCGCCAGGTGTCGTGTAGGTTGATGTTCCTCAGTCCTGTCCACAGTGTGCTTGTGACTTCGAAACATCGTCCAGAGATTGGATAAGTTTGCAATGTCTCTGGGGAATGAAGACAAGAGAGTCTCTAGGGTGACTGGTTGGAAGAGGTAGGGCTGTAGGAGATATTTCTTTTGGGTGAGGTGTCCACAGGTTTTTTTTTAAGTGTGATAGTGTGCCATGATTTAGCTGGGTTACTCAGTCTCTTTGGAGTCTGGGATGCAGTTTATCCAAGGGAGGGTGTTTCTGATGGGGGGTCAAGTCCAAGTGTGGAGCAGAAGGACTGGATGTCATCTGGAGTCTTGCTGCTGATGGTTCAGATGTTTTTCTTAAATCCCCATCTGTAAGGTATTCTTTTGTTCCTTAGCAAGGTTGTAAGAGGTGAGAATTTTTTCCTTTGTTGTAGGGTCCTGGTTGATAGATCCTGTAAAAATTGTAGAACATTGCCCCTGAATCTTACTGGTTGGTTCTTTTGCGACTGTTTTAAAAACATCTCTTTCTCTTGAAAGTTCTTGAAACATATCACCATGTCTCTTGGTGTAGCAGAGTCCGTTGTTTTTGGTCTTAATGTTCTATGTGCCCTGACCCATGGTATGTCATCTTGGAAAGAGGGTGTCTTTTAGGTGTAGAAACAGATTCTGAAGGTAGACAGGGAAATCTCTGGGTAGTACCGATTCAGGTACCCCTCTAATACGCATATTTTTACGTCTGCTTCGATTCTCTAAGTCCTCCAGTTTTTCTTTTGTTGGGAAGTTAGTTGCTCTGTCAATTGTTGGACATCTTGTTTGATGGTGTCTTGATTACTTTCTAAGGTTTTAACCTGAAAACCGAATGTGTGAATGTCCTGTTTCATCTCTGCAAGCTCTGATACAGAATCGGACTATGTCTGCTATATCTTGTTTTGAGGGTAAGTTCTGTAGGAGAGTAGCTGAGAGTTGGAAATCTTCTGCTTGAGATTTGCTAGTTTGTGGATCTTGTGATGGAACTAGTGGTGGTTTTTCTCTCAGTTTGTGTTTAGTAGGAGAGGTATATGCCGTGTCAGGGAATTGCAGAAAAGAAGAAGTTGTAAGGGATTCTCCCGTTGCAGGCTTCATCAGTTTATCCTGTTTGACGGTTCACCTGGATGCCATATTGGGCAATGTATATATTAGATGATGTCATTTAAAGTAAGAGTTCCCAGACTTTTGGGTATCTTTGTATTATGTTCTGTGATAAGGTAGACAGGGTGAGATGTTATGATGTAGATTCAATGTATACCAGCTCTCCTCTTTTTTTCTATATTTCTTCCTTTTACTGCGTGGGTTGCAGGTTTCCAGATCCTGGGCTGGCAGGAATAATTTGGCCTTTATGTTGCATAATGGAGCAAGCTGAGGGTGAAAGTCAGGGATGCTGTATAAGATTTGCCGGCTCTGTAGGGCTGGGATTTGGTTTTATGCACAGAGAGGTGACTGTTAGGAGCGTGCTGAGACTACCAGGCCTAAATTTCTTTAGTTTCATGCAAGTGGTGGGGAGAATCTGTATGTAAGAGCAGATATATGGTGTAGGGAGGATTGCCTTTGGTGGGGTAAGCAGGAGTTGTGGTGTGGCTGGATCACTTACCGGCTTCTGGATCGAGTTCCATAGTAGGCCCAATCCCCTGTGTAAATTTTTGTCAGTGATCCGGGCCGTGATGTTAGGCCCATTTTCCACACCGGGAATTAGAATTTTTATGGGGATCGATGGTCTGTGGTGTTTGTGCCACTCTGAAGAATGAACTTTGATCAATGGGGCCCAGTATGTGATGTCCGGGGAGCCCGGTTTTTGCTGTGGTCTGTTGCGGCTGTTAGTGTGGTGTAGCCTAGATAGCTAAAAACATGGTGATTTTATCTCTAACCCTTAGATAGATGGTAAAGAGATATCTTGCTGTCTCCTGTTGGGTGATTTATTGTAGGTTATGCCAAAATATTCAAGGGATAGTAGGGCCTTTGTGGCAGAGCTCCGGAGTTATGCTGCTCTCAGGTCAGCTGCTGGCTCCACCCCTAATATATTTTTTTCTTAATTATGAAAGGTTATTCATTTTTTTTAATTTATTATAAATAACAAAAATACCTAGTTTGAAAATTTAAAGTGGATATTTGCCGAATACTAACCTAAAACCAAGACATGCATCAAAAGTTCCACCATTAAAGATTAATTTAAACTCTTTAAAAATAAACGATACGTAAAAATTTTAATCTTCTGATGTCCCATGCTGCCCTCATTGAATATCATGCAATATGAAATAAGTGTAGATTTTAGAAATTGTGTTTCTAAATGCACCTCTGTGGACAATATATAAAATTTAAAAGCGAATATAACTCACATTTCATTACATAGTATATGCTATTGTTTTGTCTCGGTTCATTAGGAAATGCAGAGAATAAACTCTAGAAAAATGAAGAGCTTCAATGTAAAATGTAACCTTAGTGAATCCCATGAGGGGCTTCATAATTCTGTCAGATCTCAGGTTTGAAGCTTGTTGTCCCATGGAGTATTAATTATTCTAGGCCACTGTGGTAAGTCTGATTTCTGTGGAGCTTTTCTGAGTACTTCCAAAATGAGGAAAATAATGGGAAGCTTTCTTTGATACCCAGAAAAAATCTTTGTCACAGCTTTGTTGAGATTATATTTTTGTGAAATTAACATTATATATATATATATATATATATATATCAATTTTACTTGACATACTGAATGATTTGAAGTCTTTTCTTCTATAGATTGATTAGTAAATTGATCTCTTCTATTTGCAACTTTATATTTGCAACTTTATAGAGAAATGTTCTCTCTAGTTTCCCCCCTGGATTCATTGATAGAGAATTCCATTTTTTATTTTATTTTACTTGGGTTCGATATTATTATGAAATGATTGCATTTTGTTGTTTAAAATATGTACCTTATGCTGTCAAGTTTGTAAATAGTAATCAATTTCCTTTACCTTTTTTTTTTTCTTTAATAGAATAGGTTAGTTAAATTACATCATTTTGAAATAATTCAGAAATGTAACATAAATTACTTAGGAACTAAATTATGTATTTTATACTTTCACATTATAAGTAAAGGTTGAAGATAAATTATTTAAAAAATATTGATAACATATGAAGAGATAAAGCAAGGGGCTCACTGAAGATTTTAGACATTACAAATTTAGGATATCTATGCATGAACACAGTTGCTTTAATCTTTGCACTTTCCTGTTAATCTGATCTGTACTCAAGCAGACACACTAATATAATTGCATGTCTGATCTATAATGCACAGCTGTCTTTTTAGCTTTTCTTGTTACTGTACAGTAAGTATGTAATTTTCAAAAATACTGAACATATCTCAAATGATAAAGGCATACAAATAAAGAATGTATTCAATATAAAATGTGTTTTCTTAGTGAAATGGAAACATTTCTCTCATGCATTAGAAAGAGCAGTATTCAAACTGTTTGTAACAGCTGCTTAAATTTAACTTGAAACTAATACTGCAAACTAATACTATCAGTTGTGCATTTTTTACTAATAAGCATTTATATTAACCAGAAAATAAGTAAGCTATAATTTTTAGATAATTTGGATTAGCATGAAGTGTAAATCAACCAATGATCACAAGCAGGTACCCATAAGCAATTCTTTTTTTTAGTTTAGGTTTAAATTTAAACAACTTTTTATCAATATTTTTTTATCAGGCAAAAAGAAAAATCAACATGTTTATATACTGTTGTTTTGTATTAATGATAAAAGGCTAGATTACGAGTGGATCGCTATTTATCGCTCTCGCTCATGTGTTAACTTCGCCAGATGTAAGATGTGCGTGTTGGGTAGCTCACGTATTACAAGTTGAAAGTAAAATGTTTTCGCATTAGCCCTGACTGGACATGCTCAAAAAACTGAAGTTAGAATATCGTGACCGCGTTAACTTCTTCCCCCATAAAAGTTAATGGAACAAGAAAAGTGGAAAAATAAACCCTACCTGCCCGCAAACCCAATCACATTTTTATAAATGCGCTAACCCGAAATGAAAATATTAATATTTCACATTCCAATGTTCTTCACATAGCAGAATATTCAAAAATACATATTTCTATATATCTGATGGTTTTTGGTACAATATATATTTATACCTATATAGATAGGTATAGATATATACAGATACAGTATCTCACAAAAGTGAGTACACCCCTCACATTTTTGTAAATATTTTATTATATCTTTTCATGTGACAACACTGAAGAAATTACACGTTGCTACAATGTAAAGTAGTGAGAGAACAGCCTGTATAACAATGTAAATTTGCTGTCGCTTCAAAATAATTCAACACACAGCCCTTAATGTCTAAACCGTTGGCAACAAAAGTGAGTACACCCCTAAGTGGAAATGTCCAAATTGGGCCCAGAGTGTTAATATTTTGTGTGGCCACCATTATTTTCAAGCACTGCCTTAACCCTCTTGGGCATGAAGTTCACCAGAGCCTCAAAGGTTGCCACTGGAGTCCTCTTCCACTCCTTCATGATGACATCACGGATCTGGTGGATGTTAGAGACCTTGTGCTCCCCCACCTTTCGTTTGAGGATGCCCCACAGATGCTCAATAGGGTTTAGGTCTGGAGACATGCTTGGCCAGTCCATCACCTTTACCCTCAGCAACTTTAGCAAGGCAGTGGTCATCTTGGAGGTGTGTTTGGGGTCATTATCATGTTTAAATACTGCCCTGCGGCCCATTCTCCAAAGGGAGGGGATCATGCTCTGCTTCAGTATGTCACAGTACATGTTGGCATTCATGGTTCCCTCAATAAACTGTAGCTCCCCAGTGCCGGCAGCACTCATGCAGGCCCAGACCATGACACTCCCACCACCATGCTTGACTGTAGGCAAGACACACTTGTCTTTGTACTCCTCACCTGGTTGCCGCCCCACACGCTTGACACCATTTGAACCAAATAAGTTTTTCTTGGTCTCATCAGACCACAGGACATGGTTCCAGTAATCCATGTGCTTAGTCTGCTTGTCTTCAGCAAACTGTTTGCAAGCTTTCTTGCGCATCATCTTTAGAAGAGGCTTCCTTCTGGGACGACAGCCATGCAGACCAATTTGATGCAGTGTGCGTCATATGGTCTGAGCACTGACAGGCTGACCCCCCACCCCTTCAACCTCTGTAGCAATGCTGGATGCACTGATACATATATTTCCCAAAGACAACCTCTGGATATGACGCTGAGCACGTGCACTCAACTTCTTTGGTCAACCATGGTGAGGCTTGTTCTGAGTGATACCTGTCCTGTGAAACTGCTGTATGGTCTTGCCCACCGTGCTGCAGCTCAGTTTCAGGGTCTTGGCAATCTTCTTATAGCCTAGGCCATCTGTATGTAGAGCAACAATTATTATTTTTTTCAGATCCTCAGAGAGTTCTTTGCCATGAGGTGCCATGTTGAACTTCCAGTGACTAGTATGAGAGAGTGTGAGAGCAATAACACCAAATTTAACAAACCTGCTCCCCATTCACACCTGAGGCCTTGTAACACTAATGAGTCACATGATACCAGGGAGGGAAAGTGGCTAATTGGGCCCAATTTGGCCATTTCCACTTCGGGGTGTACTCACTTTTGTTTAGACATTAATGGCTGTGTGTTGAGTTATTTTGAGGGGAAAGCAAATTTACACTGTTATACAGGCTGTACATTTAATACTTTACATTGTAGCAAAGTTTAATTTCTTTAGTGTTGTCACATGAAAAGATATAATAAAATATTTACAAAAAATGTGAGGGGTGGGACATTAGATTAGATTTTCTGGGGACAATGTAAACTGTCCCTGAAAAAAGGGACAATCCACTTAAAAAGGGTTAATACAAACAGAAAAATAGTGACATTGAATCATATATCCTATTTGGGAATTGACCCACAAATTGCATACATACAACAAAGGAATTATTCCACATATTGACTAAAAGATAGATCCCAGATTTTCCATATTTATAAAAAAAAATGTTTGCCATATTTATTTTTGGTTATATTATGAAATGATTTGTTTTGAAAGTTATAAATTTGATATCTCATACAAATTAGTTTGCATCATGAAAGTTTATAAGCAAAACAATTTGACTACAAATTCAGTGCAAGATCCTTTGTTATAAAGCCACATAGCCTCCTATAAACTTTTGAACTAATTACAGTGCATTTGGAAACCCAATATCAAATTTTATTTTAAACCATGTTGTAAAATCACCTAGTCAAATTTCTAAATTCCGTATTCATGATGTGTCATTTTAGTATTTGATCACTTGAATATTCAGGTTTCGAAGACTAAACGCTTCGTGAAAATTATGTACTTGTCAGTAGAGCATATATCATCTGGCTTCTGAGCTGTCAGTGAACAGATTGCAAAATTAGCATAAGAATACAGAAGTCCATGCTGGAGGCTGTAAACTGAGAACCTGTAAGCATATGTCACCAACATTTATTTTAGCTACATATAAATTTGTAAGCGGAAATTTGCCAGTTTTCTTTCAATGTCTAAAGCAACACAAATTTACTATACTTAAAATACCAAAAAAATAGATTTCAGAAAAGTATTGCATAAATATAGTGTTGTAAAATAATTGTAAAAATAAATTAAAAAAAAAAAAGAGAGAGAGATGTATAAATAGAGAAAACATTGAAACCATGACATAAGAAAATGTATTACATTCAAAATCTAAGAAGCCTAATTTTGGATTTCCAGCATTCCAGAAAATTGTTTCTTCAAGTCTGAAGCTTTTACTGGGTCATTATTTTTAATTAGTTAATAATAGTTGAAAGTTTAACATTAGATATATTTTTTAAAAATATAATAAATTTGTTGCACTACTTTATTGCAATAAATTCTCCTTCATTACTTGCAGAAATATTGACAAGAGTTCTTCCCATATGAGACATTTATCACCACTTTGCTGAAATATTTTGGAATTTATTTATACTTAAACATCTATATGAGTGGGAACTTCCGTGTAGCAGCCCTGAATGGTTGCAGCTTTGAGTGCTGCTCCAGCTTTGAGGATCTAGCCTGATAAAATCTTATTATTTAGAGACCATGTGGCACGTACAGAGCTCCAGAGCTTTTTCTGAGGTTTCAGCCTTCCATCAACCCCCCACAGAGTGCCTTTGGGTCTCTGCTGTATCACAATGCTAAGTGACTGTTGTAACATTTCAGAAATGCTATCGTCATTATTAATAATGGAGCAAGCTTATGTGGCTCTGCAAGACCAGCTTCTTGATTTTGAGCAGAAGTAGCACAATAGCTTTGATTGTCTTCTGTCATTTATTGACTATACGCGTGCAAGGGAGACTGTATTCAAGCCTTGCACAGCAATGGCTGCAGAACCAAGTGTTTGGAGAAGGGACATGCAAATGAGAATGAACCAGTCTCCTGAGAAAGGAGATCCCGTACGCTCAGTACTTAGTCCTTATGAGAGATCAATGCTTTTTATTTTGGTCCCTGTCAAGGAGGATGTGGCTGATCCTCCAGAAGGAAATACAAATAATTTTTTTGATCATGAGGATAATTATGTAGGTAGAGCAGTGGGTCAACTGATTATTATGATTAGAGATCAGATTGAGGAGGCCTTCATATGCATGACTGGGTCCTACAACCATCAGAACACACCTAAAGCTCTATGTGATTGGTCCAACTCAGCAGGCTAGTCCCTCTACAGATATAGTTTGAGCCGTGCCATTTCAGAAGGTAGTTTACCTGGTTGCACAAGAGATACAAGCCTTGATACAGTGGGGGCTTAGCAAGTATTTGTCACACATTTTGCTAAACTGGCTTTGACAACTTACTTCTAAAATGTCACAAATGATAAGCATATATGGACCACATTAATAATATTAGAGGTGTTAAAGGACCACTAAACACAAATTGTAAACTAAATGATTTTGAACCTTCAGATCTGAGAATAATTTTTCAATGAAAACTGCAGCTTCATTTTGTCTATTTAGTAAGTTTTATGTTTATTCATTTCACTGATTTCCCTGTCCCCCAGAGCAAAATAATCCTTGCTAGCCAATCACAAACTAATATTCAGATATAGCACCAACTCTGTTTGCACATGTGCAATTGAGAGAGACTGGGAAAGTCTGCCACTATCATTTCCCTTAAGATGGTTTGGCACTGATTTAACTTAGTTACAATTGCAAAGAATGCTTCTCCAATCATATTTGTTGAGGCAAAACTGATAATCCACCTCTTACAAACATGTGAGTGCTGAGAATCTTGGGGTGGGGGGAGATTGAAGTAAACAAAAGCTTACATAAATTGCCTAAAAGTATTAACCTAAACCTCCCTGGGAGAAAGTGAAACATGCACAATTTTTATATATATTTTACAGCAAAAGGCAACAAAATAAATAATAAATGTACATTGCAATAATGATTCACTTGCAGTAATTAAACATTGTATGCATTGTGGAAATGCCAAGTTTAGTGGTCCTTTAACTACTATTGTGTTGCTATTATTTATATGTATTTGATAGATATAAATGTGTTTTTCTAAGTATATTTATTTCTACCTATCATGTAGTGTATATTGCATATAGAGATTCTTGCAAAATTAGTTGTTCAAACTTGCCTAATATGAATTTATACCTTTCGGCTAGATTACGAGTTTTGCGTTATGAGTGAAATAGCCTAATAACGCTGCTTTTTCACTACCGCTAGTATTACGAGTCTTCCAGGTATACAGGGAGTGCAGAATTATTAGGAAAATGAGTATTTTGACCACATCATCCTCTTTATGCATGTTGTCTTACTCCAAGCTGTATAGGCTCGAAAGCCTACTACCAATTAAGCATATTAGGTGATGTGCATCTCTGTAATGAGAAGGGGTGTGGTCTAATGACATCAACATCCTATATCAGGTGTGCATAATTATTAGGCAACTTCCTTTCCTTTGGCAAAATGGGTCAAAAGAAGGACTTGACAGGCTCAGAAAAGTCAAAAATAGTGAGATATCTTGCAGAGGGATGCAGCACTCTTAAAATTGCAAAGCTTCTGAAGCGTGATCATCGAACAATCAAGCGTTTCATTCAAAATAGTCAACAGGGTCACAAAAAGCGTGTGGAAAAACCAAGGCCCAAAATAACTGCCCATGAACTGAGAAAAGTCAAGCGTGCAGCTGCCAAGATGCCACTTGCCACCAGTTTGGCCATATTTCAGAGCTGCAACATCACTGGAGTGCCCAAAAGCACAAGGTGTGCAATACTCAGAGACATGGCCAAGGTAAGAAAGGCTGAAAGACGACCACCACTGAACAAGACACACAAGCTGAAACGTCAAGACTGGGCCAAGAAATATCTCAAGACTGATTTTTCTAAGGTTTTATGGACTGATGAAATGAGAGTGAGTCTTGATGGGCCAGATGGATGGGCCCGTGGCTGGATTGGTGAAGGGCAGAGAGCTCCAGTCCGACTCAGACGCCAGCAAGGTGGAGGTGGAGTACTAGTTTGGGCTGGTATCATCAAAGATGAGCTTGTGGGGCCTTTTCGGGTTGAGGATGGAGTCAAGCTCAACTCCCAGTCCTACTGCCAGTTTCTGGAAGACACCTTCTTCAAGCAGTGGTACAGGAAGAAGTCTGCATCCTTCAAGAAAAACATGATTTTCATGCAGGACAATGCTCCATCACATGTGTCCAAGTACTCCACAGCGTGGCTGGCAAGAAAGGGTATAAAAGAAGAAAATCTTATGACATGGCCTCCTTGTTCACCTGATCTGAACCCCATTGAGAACCTGTGGTCCATCATCAAATGTGAGATTTACAAGGAGGGAAAACAGTACACCTCTCTGAACAGTGTCTGGGAGGCTGTGGTTGCTGCTGCACGCAATGTTGATGGTGAACAGATCAAAACACTGACAGAATCCGTGGATGGCAGGCTTTTGAGTGTCCTTGCAAAGAAAGGTGGCTATATTGGTCACTGATTTGTTTTTGTTTTGTTTTTGAATGTCAGAAATCTATATTTGTGAATGTTGAGATGTTATATTGGTTTCACTGGTAAAAATAAATAATTGAAATGGGTATATATTTGTTTTTGTTAAGTTGCCTAATAATTATGCACAGTAATAGTCACCTGCACACACAGATATCCCCCTAAAATAGCTATAACTAAAAACAAACTAAAAACTACTTCCAAAACTATTTAGCTTTGATATTAATGAGTTTTTTGGGTTCATTGAGAACATGGTTGTTGTTCAATAATAAAATTAATCCTCAAAAATACAACTTGCCTACTAATTCTGCACTCCCTATATCTGTACCGCACACTTTTTTGGCTGTAACACAACGTAACTACCACAGCTTTCAAAAATTCCTGTTTCAATGGGACTTCCATAGCGCCGGTATTACGAGTTTTCCTGTCCAGCCAAAAAGTGAGCTGTACAGCCTATACCGTCAAGATCCGTACCGTAAATTGAAAGTCAGTAGTTATGGCTTTTATGCTAAAAAGCTGTACCATAAAACTCATAACTAAAGTTCTAAGAAGTACACTAACACCCATAAACTACCTATTAACGCCTAAACCGAGGCCCTCCCACATTGCAAACACTGAAATAAAATGATTAACCCCTAATCTGCCGCACCCAACATCGCCGCCACTATAATAAACATATTAACCCCTAAACCGCCATACTCCCGCATTGCAAACACTAATCTGCTGTCCCTAACATCGCCGCAACCTACATTACTGTTATTAACCCCTAATCTGCTGCCCCAAAATCACTGCCACTATACTAAAGTTATTAACCCCTAAACCTAACCCTAAGTCTAACCCTAACACCCACTAACTTTAACATAATTAAAATAAATCTAAATAAAAATTACAATTAATATCTAAATAATTCATATTTAAAACTAAATACTTCCCTGTAAAATAAACCCTAAGATAGCTGCAATATAACTAATAGTTACACTGTAGCTATCATAGGTTTTATTTTTATTTCACATCTAAGTTTGTATTTATTTTAACTATGTAGACTAGTTAGTAAATAGTTATTAACTATTTACTAGCTACCTAGTTGAAATAAATACAAATTTACCTGTAAAATAAAACCTAACCTGAGTTACACTAGCACCTAACATTACACTACAATTAAATCCATTACATTAATTAAATACAATTAAATAAATTACAAAAAAATAATAAACACTAAATTACACAAAATAAAAAAGAAGTTTATATATAATATATTTCAACTAATTACACCTAATCTAATAGCCCTATCAAAATAAAAAGCCCCCCCCCCCAATAAAAAAAAACCCTAGCCTAAACTAAAATTAAAAGGGCCTTTTGTGGGGCATTGCCCCAAAGAATTCAGCTCTTTTACCTGTAAAAAAAAAATACAAACAACCCCCAACAGTAAAACCTACCACCCATACAACCAAACCCCCCAAATAAAATCCTATCTAAAAAACCTCAGCTCCCCATTGCCCTGAAAAGTGCATTTGGATGGGCATTGCCCTTAAAAGGGCATTTAGCTCCTTTTCAGCCCAAACCCTAAGCTAAAAATAAAACCCACCCAATAAACCCTTAAAAAACCTAACACTAATCCCCGAAGATCCACTTACAGTTTTTGAAGACCGGATATCCATCCTCAACGAAGCTTGGAGAAGTCTTCATCCAAGCAGCAAGAAGTGGTCCTCCAGACGGGCAGAAGTCTTCATCCAGACGGCATCTTCTATCTTCATCCTTCTGACGTGGAGCAGCTCCATCTTCAAGACATCCGGCGCAGAGCATCCTTTTCTTTCGATGGCTACTGAAGAATGAAGGTTCCTTTAAGAGGTGTCAACCAATATGGCATCCCTTGAATTCCGATTGGCTGATAGAATTCTATCAGCCAATCGGTATTAAAGTTGAAAAAATCCTATTGGCTGATGCAAGGTGTAAGAGGCTCCAATGCCCAGAAATAATTGGGTAGAGCAAGAGCTTTCTTACTGAATCTGGTACAGAGTGTGCGCACACTCTGTATTAAATTCAGTAAGAAAGCTCTTGCGTGTGCACACACTCTGTATCAAATTCAGTAAGAAAGCTCTTGCTCTACCCCATTATTTCTGGGCATTGGAACCTCTTACACCTCTACAGAGGCACCACTATCGGTCCGCTTCCCTTAGTAGGCGTTCCCATTACACATTGTAGTGACGTTGGGCTTCCAAGGGATTCCTGCTTCCTGATTGCTGATGGTGGATACCTGCTCCTTGTTGTTGGTCCATTTGGTCTGATAGTCTGTCAGGTGACTTTTGAGGTCCTGGCTTGTTTTGTTTGGCACTTACCAAATGCCACTCCTATTGTGAGTATCCATCTGTTTGGGCTATCCTGTGTCTAGTCTGTACTCCCAGTATGGACGATATTGTTTTAAAAGGCGCCTCTTCATCCATTCCTACATGTTCAATCAAAATAAAAATAAAACCTAACATAAAAAGATAGCTACAATGTAACTATTAGTTATATTGTAGCTAGCTTAGGGTTTATTTTACAGGTAAGTATTTAGTTTTAATTAGGAATTATTTAGGTATTTATTGTAATTTTTATTTATATTTATTTTAATTATGTTAAAGTTAGTGGTGTTAGGGTTACATTAGGGTTAGGGTTAGACTTAGGGATAGGTTTAGGGGTTAATAATTTTAGTATAGTGGCGGAGACGTTGGGGGCAGCATATTAGGGGTTAATAAGTGTAAGTAGGTGGCGGTGATGTCGGGGGTGGCAGATTAGGGGTTAATAAGTGTAATGTAGGTGGCGGCAACATTGGGGGTGGCAGATTAGGGGTTAATAAGTGTAATGTAGGTGGCAGCGACATTGGGGTGGCTTTTTAGGGGTTAATAACTGTAATGTAGGTGTCGGCGGTGTCGGGGGCGGCAGATTTGGGGTTAATAAGTATAATGTAGGTGGCGGCGATGTTGGTGCGGCAGATTAGGAGTGTTTAGACTTGGAGCTTATGTTAGGGTGTTAGGTGTAAACATTACTTTTCTTTCCCCATAGGAATCAATGGGGCTGCGTTACGGAACTTTACGCTCCTTTATTGCAGGTGTTAGGCTTTTATTTAGCCCGCTCTCCCCATTGATGTCTATGGGGAAATCGTGCACAAGCATATAAAACCAGCTCAAAGCAGCGCTGGTATTTGGGTGTGGTATGGAACTCAATGGAGCTCAACGCTGCCATATTGCCTGCTAACGCCGGGTTTTTGCAAACCTGTAATAGCAGCGCTATAGAGAGGTGATCGGTGGAAATAACTTGCAAGTTAGTACCTAACCGCTCATAACGCAAAACTCGTAATCTGGCCGTTTGTCTTGTATTATGAGTCACAAGTCTCTTTTGTTGATTGGCTTAATTAGCTCTTACAAGCAATAGAGCTTTTATAATTTAACCATGATTCTTAAGATTTTGTGGCAAACGTATGAGGTTAATATGACATGATAACATCTTTGTACTAGGTGGAGTCTCTTATGTTTATATATTTTATATTTATTGTGCCCTCATGAATGAGTAAAATTTCCTAAAGCTCTGATGGACTATCATATGTCAGAGATAATGCTATTTATTTTTCTTCCTCTGCAAAAATTATCACACTTGTAGAACTGTATGATCCTATATTAATACCTACAGGATTTTAATAGTCCATTTTAATAGTCCATTGAACTGTCTTTAAGAATTCTATATTTATAGTTACAGTGAAATCCTTGCAACATTCCCTTTTAATCTTTAGGTAATATAGCCATTGGTGTTGCAAATCCAATGTGTCCATAATTTTAATTCTCATCCTACCATTAGTGGATAAGCACAATTTTATAATGATCAGATAGGCTCACTTTTAAAAAATGTATATTTCTTGCATGAGATCCATAAGTTGTCTCCTTTATTCTAGTGTTTCCTCTGATTCAACTTCTAAATCATGAGGAGGTCCAAGAGTGACCTCAAACAGGTTTCAGAGAGCTGTATAGTGTATAATTCCGATTATCCTAGCATGTGAAGGTATAATCTAGATTTTATTATAGACACAGACAAGTATTTTGCATACTTTCTTTTACTACTCAAAATGCAGCATTTAAAAGAAATAACAAAGCATCATCAGATACAATAATATTAAAACCGTACAGAAAATAAAGAATAACAATACGTAGCTAGAGTGTGAGCTAACTTATAACACCAAGAAAAAAGTGGCCAATCAGAGTAGGAATAGTGTCCATAAACAGACCAATACACAGCCAAACCTCCCCTTTCTTGTCTGATGCTCACGATAGAGGTATTTGAAAGAACAAAAAACAGTCCAAACAGTCCCAAACAACATAATACAAGACATGTGAAGAAGAAACTGACGATCTGATTAGAAAACATCTTGGAAAAGAAAAACTTGCTTGTAGATTGAAGTCTTGATCAGGATCTAGTAGAATGAAGACGATCCTCTTGTGATGAGGGTAAAAATAAAGATAGGAGAAAAGGATTCCATTCAGTTGAAAACTGTCAAAATAAAAATTAATTAATAATATATAGCCATAAAAGGGGTGGGAGAAAACATATGACGTGGGAAAATACTTGTCTCTGTGTCTTTAATAAAAAAATGTTTAGCGTTCCAGTCTAAGGCCTTAACATCAGAAACTCTATGAAAAAATATTAAACAAAGTGGAGTAGCAAGTTTAGCTGAAAGTTGTTTTAAAAGACAGAATTATTTGGCCAAGATATAAAAAGGGAAAAAATGAAATCCACATCCCAGAAGAAATCATGCTTTGGAATAGGAGGGCACTTTAACCTAATAGCTTTGAGCACTGTACAAACTAAAGGATGTTTGCCAATAGATTAATTATCAATTAAATTATGTCTGGCAGAAATAGCATTGAAAGTTGATGGACAGGGAGGGATACCATGACTGAGCTGGCCAAAGGGGAGTCACTAATGTTAGGGATATCAGATCCCTGTGAACAATAGAAATTGTCCTCGGGATCATGGAAAAAGGATAAACTCCCTGAAGTGACCACAGATGAAGGAAGGCATCTATGGCTGCTGCCTCCGGATCTGGACGCCAACTGAAATAAGGTTGGATCTGGAAATAGATCCTGGTTGCAAAGAGATCCAAGCAAAAGGGACCTTTGAGGAGGAAGAAAAAGGCTCCTGTCTAATTTCCAGTCGCTGGAATCTGTCAAATGTCGAGAACCCCAATCTGCCACATAATTCGATTGACCTGGAATATATTCTGCTTTGACCGAGATATTCCTGTCCAAACAAAGGTGAATAAAATCTTTGGTGATGTTGGACAGATGTCTCGATTTGGTGCCTCCCAAACGATTGAGATATTGCACCACAGAAATATTGTCAATACGCAGGGGAATGGAAACTGGAGAAGAAAGTTTGACAAAACTCTTGACTGCAAACAAGAATGCCAATAAAGCTAAACAATTTATATGAAAACATTTCTCTTCCACAACGCTCTCCCTAGCCTTAACGACTGGCGTCGGATTCTATGACAAAATCTGCAGTCTTGCCAAAGATAGCTCTCCCATTCCAAGCTTCTAGATGGGAAAGTAACCAAGAAAGTTCCTATTTGGCTTCTGGGGATAAAGAGATCAGATGAGAATAAGAAAAATCTTTCCTCAAATGAAGAATCTTCAATCTCTGGAGTTTGCGATAATGAAGCAGGGCAGGGAATATAGCCTGAATAGAGGATGATGGTAAAACATGAATCAGGAGGAAGCAGCACTCCAAAACAATAGGTTAAAAATTCCAATCTTTATTTGAACATTTAAAAAATGAAAAACATGTCCAATGCAAGACAGCAGAGCACAGCACAAAAAAATCCTATGATTAATTGCTGAACAGCACGAAACATGTTAGGACTACGCTCCCCCCTCCTGTGAATTTTTGCTTTTGTGTTGTGCTCTGCTGTCTTGCATTGGACATGTTTTTCATTTTTTAAATGTTCAAATAAAGATTGGAATTTTTAACCTATTGTTTTGGAGTGCTGCTTCCTCCTGATTCATGTTCTACGAAGCTTGCTCGACTTCCTTTTAAGCTGGCACCCCGCCAACAGTGTATTTGCATTGACCGACTTTAGAAGACTGTAATTGGTCAGCCCCTCACACATCTCCTGGGCTGTAGCGACGTCACCTTCTGTGTACCGATGATGGTAAAACTACTATCCTGGCTATAGTCCTGATAGGTACAGAATCTTTGGATAAAGTTTTGGAAATTTCTTCCTTGATATTCTTCACTTTGTCTAAAGGGAGACTCAGAGCAGAGAGAATAATGTATATCTGAAAACCCAAGAAAATCAGAGACCTGATTGGAGAAAGGACCAATTTCTGTTTGTTCACAATAAAACCCAAGGATTCTAATCAGGTTATAGTGGTAAACAAATTATTCTGAATGGAGAGAAAATTCTGGTCCAAAATTAGAATGTCGTCTAAATAGATTATAAGATGAACACCTCGAAGTCGTAGCCAAGCCACCACCGGTTTGAGTAATTTGGTGGAAATCCAGGGGGCAAGGGACAGACCAAAAGGGAGGCATGTGAAATTCCAAAGTTGATCCTTCCAATGGAACATCAAAAAACTCCAATGGTCTTGGGCAATGGGTACAGTTAGATAAGCATATGTGAGATCTAAACAAACAAACTAATCGTTTTCTCTTAAACACTCTCTCAGCACATGAATACCTTCCATTTTTAAATGGTGGTATGCAACATAAACATTTAGGGATTTTAGATTTATAACTGGTCTGAATTGGTTGTTTTTCTTTTTTACCAGAAATAAGTTGCTTAAATAAATATTGAGAGGTTGAAGTATGGGGAGTATTGCTTTTTTGGAATAGAGATTCAAAACTGGAAGGGAAACAAATTCTATATGAATGCCTGACACCGCTTGGAGAACCCAGGGGTCTGAAGTTATTGAGGACCAATTTTAAACAAATAAAGAGAGTCTGCCACCAATTTTGTCTGGGAAAGAAAGAACAGGGGAAGGAAAGTAGGTATTTACCTGGAGGAGTTTGTGACCTTGCTCTGCTTCTGAAACCTCTTTTATTCCATGGTCGGACTCGAGATGGAAAGAATGAAGAGTTTGAGGGTTTTAAAAGTTTCTTTGTAATTGGTATTGGTTTTGATGATACTGGTTTTAATTTTGGAATTTGATAATATTGAGACCTTGATTTGAAGGGCCGGCAGCTGGGAAAGCGGCCTCTACCTTTCCCTACCATGTCATAGAAATTATGGTAAGGATAAAAAAAATTCTTAACAGAAGTTTTAACCTTGTTTAAATTAGAGAACGTGTTCACATATTGATTCAAGTCTTTAAGGTAAGACTCGCTAAAAAGAAGACCATTACTATCTGTAGCAAGGTCGTTGTAGGCAAAATCTGCAATTTGTGGGTTAATTTTACGTAAGATATTATGATGCCTTTCTAAAGACATTGCAGTATTGGTGTTTCCTACAAAGCACGGGAGTCTTTGAACCCATGCTCGTACAATAAATAGATCTAAAAGAGCATTTTCTGCAACAGCTTGTTCAGACATTTCAAAAAGTTTAGTGATAGGGCCCACAGAATCTAATAACTTATCCTGACAGATCTTCTAGATCTGTTACTGCGTTTTTTAGAATTATAAGCTAGTGAAACAATACATTTTTAAATTTTGGGATCTACTTCAGGTGTAACTGAAGCATTTTTTGGAAGTATTGGACGAAGACACTTAGCTCTCATTTTATTGTGAGTCTGTTTTTTAAGTGTTTTTTTTTAAGATGAAAATCAATAAATTTGGCAATATCGATAGATGGGCACCATTCTGTGGACCTAGGGTGATGTAATTCATCAGGATTGAACCTAGGGATACCTAAACAATCAACAAATTCAATATCATCTTCGTCATCCTTAGTCTTTCTAGACAATTTCTTTTTTTTCACCATAGGAGAATAATCTGAGTCATCAGAATTACCATTAAAATAAATTGAATTAATGTCTGTATAATCATCCTCATCAGAAGAATAAGAATCTGATGAAGATTGAGGTTTAATCTTAGAAATAATCTTGGATTTTAACTTGGAAATCTCTTTTGAATCTCCTATTTGGGTACACTTGGGATGCAGGGTTCTTTTTACAGTGGTATTAGTTTCTTTGCTGTGAGGAATTGAGGTGTCATTCAGAATTTGACGAGATTTAGACACAAGTTTTTTGCTAGTTTTAACTGAACTTTATGTAAGCTTCCTTTTGATAGGCTTTTTAGAACTCTGAGATTGACCTTCTATCAATGAAGACATTTTGTTAAAAAATTTATTCATGGAAGAATCAATCCTATTTTGCACCATATGAGCGGTTAAAGGAGCTGAAGATTCTGCAGCTTCAGATATTTTAATACATTTTTTAAAAAAAAACTATCTAAATAAAATAAAACACAAAATATAATAAATAAGTATATACATATATACAAATGTGACAAGGTAACCCAATTCACAAGGTTTGCAAGTAAAAACTTATTAAGCCCACATTTCTCTGACAGAAAAAGTATTGCAAATATATCACAGGAGATATTTTTTTAAAACTCTAATAAGTTCTCCACAAGATGGCAGACTCAGATAAGTAATGAATTACTTAGCTAAATAGAAAACAACAACCAAATTTATATTGCAACAGTTGCTACTTCAGAGGAGGAGCTGGTAGACGATACAGTGTCTGAATGTACTGATAGGAAATGTCGGTAAGAGAGGGTGGGAAAAAACAAGATGATTGACAGCTCACAAAATGGCGGCCGCAATGTTACACAGACAGAGCTGGCAAACAACTACAGAGCTCTGCAGGAGAAAACCGGAGAAAACAAATAAAAACGAAAACGGAATATATTAAAACTCAAGTTAAATATATGGAGATTAAGGGAAGAGCCCAGAAGGGAAGGGGGAAAAAGAAAAGAAATATAAAGCAAAAAAACGGAATGAAATAAAATTAGGAAGGAAGAAACCAACAGAAATAAAGATAATAATAAACAAAAATGAATTATAACACAATAACATAAAATTATAACGAAATAACTATAAACAGTTTTAACAATAACATTTCAATAGAAACTTTTTTCACAACATCTCAGAGATGAGCAGCAAAAGAAAGAGGCGGTTTGGCTGCGTATTGGTCAGTTTCTGAACACTATTCCTACTCTGATTGGTCACTTTTTTCTTGGTGTTATAAGTTAACTCACACTCTAGCTACATATTGTTATTCTTTGTTTTCTGTACTGTTTTAATATTATTCTATCTGATGATGCTTTGTTATTTCTTTTAAATGCTGCATTTTGGGTAGTAAAAGAAAGTATGCAAAATAGGAGTCTCTGGTCTTGTAATAAAATCTATATTGAAAAAACAAAAACTATATGTCTTGCACTAGTTAAATTAAAGTATGTCCCCTATATACTTATATTAAAAGACAAATTAGGTCTAAATGTGACCTCTATTGTTGCTGGGGGTTGCAAACTGTTATGTTTATGTTACACATTATTTTTTTTATATTTTCAAGGGTACTTGAGTTGCCCTATTACTAAAAGAATAGAAAATTAGGTTCATATAGGGACAGATTATGAGTGGAGCGCTATTTAGCACTTTTGCTAAGGCTAGTAAACCTATTGCGCATGTATTAAGTAAAAAGTTTGCACTCTCGCACTAACTGGAAATGTGCAAATAGCTTACTTCTTGCACAATTAGAATAGTGTGCGATAACCTATTCCCCCATAGAAGTCAATGGAGAAAAAAAGTGCAATAAACCTACATGCAAGCTAACCCAGAATTATGTTCTTAAGGGCTCTAAACCGTCATGAAAATATAATTATTTCATATTCGAATGTTCTTCACATAGCAGAATATATTCTATTTATTCATAAATACATATTTCTACATATATACTGTATATATATATATATATATATATATATATATATATATATATTGAAAAAAAAAAAAAAAAAGCTTGTACTCGCTGGGTTTTTCAGAAGTCAAATTTTACTGTTACCGTGTAGTAACGTTTTGAGGATAATGTATCCCCGAAACGTTACTACACGGTCACAGTAAAATTTGACTTTTGAAAAACCCATCGAGGGCAAGCTTTTTGTTTATTTGTTTATTACATTTCACTAGCACCCTGGTAGCTGGACTTAAGTGAGAGTGCACTCCTTTGCTATTCTACTATATATAAATATATATATATATATATATATATATCTCCAAGAAAAAGGCACACTCACAGGGTCTTTAAACAAGTAGGGTTTTAATACCCATAAAGAGTAACAATTCTGGGTCTCCCCCGTCTTCAGACCACAAAAAATTATCGCAAGACAGTGCTCGCTTACCTTATCTTTTACCCTCCACCGCGTACCGATGATCATGCTGCTGTTGGTGGCAGTCCGAATACCTGTGACATCATCATCCTGCTCCCACCACTCTGATGACTCACTGTGGACGCCCGTTGGCATGGCTACACGCCGCCGCCGCACAGGGGCATAGCATAGATCCTAGATAGGTCTTCAAAAAAAACTAATAACAAAATAATAACTGCCTCATACATGCTACATTATCGCAGGGAATTGAACAATTGAATATATGCTGCATTGGTGACAAAATATAATGTTGATCATTGCCACTAAACCATTTTAATATATATATATATATATATATATATATATATATATATATATATATATATATATGTGTATATATAAAACACACAGAGAAAGTCCAGCACTCACTTACAAGCTCTCAGTTAAGATTTAAAAGCAAAAATGGAAAGGTTAGTTACCGCATCTGGTCAAATGGGACAAGCCTAGGTACCACGTCAAGGTCCTTTCCAATACCTGGGACCCTAAAACAGCCACACAATGCAAGCTCTCAAATCCAAACAATCTGGGAACAAGAAAAGGGTGCACAGGCTTATGTAATCACCCTAGACATATACAAAACTCGGAAGGGGACTGCACTCTCATACCGGCCCGGGTACACATCCCATGACCCTGTAACATGCTCAGCCCTGGGTGCTCACCGGCACTCACAGGAAGCTGTGCTGTCCCAGAATCACAGGCAGTTAACCCCAGACAGGTCTGGTTGCAAGAACCATAGGGAAAATTACAAAAAAAATGAATACAACACGCAGAGAAAGTCCAGCACTCACATATAAGCTCTCAGCTAAGATTTTAAAACAAAAATGGAAAGGTTAGTTACCACATCTGGCCAAATGGGACAAGCCCAGGTACCACGTCAAGGTCCTTTCCAATACCTGGGACCCTAAAACAGCCACACAATGCAAGCTGTCAAATCCAAACAAACTGGGAACAAGGGAAGGGTGCACAGGCTTATGTAATCTACCTAGACATATACAAAACACGGAAGGGGACTGCACTCTCATGCCAAACCGGGTACACATCCCATGACCCTGTAACATGCTTAGCCCTGGGTGCTCACCGGCACTCACAGGAAGTTGTGCTGTCCCCAGATTCACAGGCAGTTAACCACAGACAGGTCTGGGTGCAAGAACCATAGGAAAAATTACAAAACAAATTAATACAACACACAAAGAAAGTCCAGCATTCACTTACAAGCTCTCAGCTAAGATTTAAAAGCAAAAATGGAAAGGTTAGTTGACAAGAGGAATACAACATTTGAAGCCCATGTCCAGGATCCGTCTGTGTGTGGTGGCTCTTGTGAAAGTTCCCAACACTTTTGAATGGCCTTTTCCTGACAATCCTCTCCAGGCTGCGGTCATCCCTGCTGCCTGTGCACCTTTTTCTTCCACACTTTTCTCTTCCACATAATTTTCTATTAATGTGCTTTGATACAGCACTTTGGGAACATTCAACTTATTTTGGATTACCTTTTGAGGCTTTCCCTCCTTATGGAGGGTGTCAATGATGGTTTTTTGCACAACTGTCAGGTCAGCAGTCTTTCCCATGATTGTGATCCCTACTGAACCAGACTGAGAGACCATTTAAAGGCTCAGGAACCCTTTACAAGTGTTAAGACTTAATTAGCTGATTAGAGTGGGACACTTTGAGCCTAGAATATTGCACCTTTTCACAATATTCAAATTTTCTGAGATTGTGGATTTGGGGTTTTCAGTAGCTGTAAGCCATAATAGTTACAATTATAACAAATCACAGCTTGAACTATCTTGCTTTGCATGTAATGAGTCTATCTCATATATTAGTTTCACCTTTTAAGCTGCATTAGTGAAATAAATGAACTTTTGCATGATATTCAAATTTTTCGAGTTTCACCTGTATAAAATGGTTTTTGGTGTGCTTAAACAAACCCCCTTGTTGTTATAATTTTAATGGTAGGTTTATTTGAACAGTGAGAGACAGAATAACAACAAAAACATCCAGAACAACACATTTCAAAAAAGTTATAAACTGATTTGCATTTTAATGAGTGAAATAAGTATTTGATCCCCTATCAATCAGCTCCCAGGTGTCTTTTCTACAGGTAACGAGCTGAAATTAGGAGCACTCCCTTAAAAGGGAGTGCTCCTAATCTCAGCTTGTTACCTGTGTAAAAGATACCTGTCCACAGAAGCAATCAATCAATCAGATTCCAAACTCTTCACCATGGCCAAGACCAAAGAGCTGTCCAAGGAAGTCAGGGACAAGATTGTAGACCTACACAAGGCTGGAATGAGTTACTAGATCATCGCCAAGCAGCTTCGTAAGAAGGTGACAATATTTGATGCGATTATTTGCAAATGGAAGAAACACAAAATAACTGTCAATCTCCCTCTGTCTGGGGCTCCATGCAAGATCTCACCTCATGGAGTTTCAATAATCATGTGAACGGAGAGGAATCAGCCCAGAACTAAATGGGGGTATCTTTTTAATGATCTGAAGGCAGCTGGGACCATAGTCACCAAGAAAACAATTGGTAACACACTATGCCATGAAGGACTGAAATCCTGCAGTGCTCCTACAAGCTCCCCCTGCTCAAGAAAGCACATGTACAGGCCTGTCTGAAGTTTGCCAATGAAATAATTCAGAGGAGAACTGGGTGAAAGTGTTCAGATGAGACACTGAGAAATCAAGCTCTTTGGCATCAACTCAACTCACCATGTTTGGAGGGGGAGGAATGATGCTTATGACCCCAAGAACACTATCCCCACCATCAAACATGGAGGTGGAAACATTATGCTTTGGCTTTGTTTTTCTGCTAAGTAGACAGGATAACTTCACTGCATCAAAGGGACGATGACCGGGCCATGTACTGTCAAATCTTTGGTGAGAACCTCCTTCCCTCAGCCAGGGCATTGAAAATGGATGGGTATTCCGGCATGAAAATGACCCAAAACACACAACCAAGGCAACAAAGGAGTTGCTCAAGAGGAAGCACATTAAGGTCCTGGAGTGGCCTAGCCAGCCTTCAGACCTTAATCCCATAGAAAATCTGTGGAGGGAGCTGAAGGTTCGAGTTGCCAAACATCAGCTTCTAAACCTTAATGACCTGGAGAGGATCAATTTATAAAATATTAAATATGTGAAAAATATGTGAAAAAATGTGTGGTCTTATGTGTTTGGATGTGCACCAATACCTGTTTTTTTCTTATACTTATTTTGTTCATTTTGGCAGCACTCCCACAATATGTGTGATAATATATAAAATGTTTTTGTTAGCTGTGCTTAACCAAACCCCCTTGTTATATTTCTTAAATTTTAAGGGAGATTGACTAAATCCCTTTGGTTAAAGCACACCACCCTGCTCAGGTGTGTTCCTGACTATGTGATTAAGTTATATATAAAAAGCCAGGGAGTCTCATTCTGTGCAGTCATTATTTGAGGCATAGTACTGCAGTGTTGGAATTCTGTATTGGTATATTAGAATCAATTGATTCAGCCCAGTAAGGCTAAACTTTATAGTGTTAGGACCAGTCTATTTTGGGACACCTTGTAAGTGGTGACTGGCTGACCAGAATATGGCCATATTGTGTGACTAAGATCCCAACTTTATTTAAAAATTTATAAAATATTAAGCAGGCATTTGTTTGCAGCATTTAAAAATATGTGAAAAAATATGTTGTCGTATGTGTTTGGATGTGCGCCAATACCTGTTTTTGTCTTATACTTATTTTGGTCATTTTGGCAGCACTCCCACAATATATGTGCTAATATATAAAATGTTTTTGTTAGGTGTGCTTAACCAAACCCCCTTGTTGTATTTTTTTATAAATTACATACAGTAGGCCTTAAAGGGACACTGAACCCAAATTTTTTCTTTGGTGATTCAGATAGAGCATGCAATTTTAAGCAACTTTCTAATTTACTCCTTTTATCAAATTTTCTTCATTCTCTTGGTATCTTTATTTGAAAAGCAAGAATGTAAGTTTAGATGCTGGCCCATTTTTGGTGAACAACCTGGGTTGTTCTTGCTGATTGGTGGATAAATTCACCCACCAATAAACAACTGTCCAGGGTCGTAAACCAAATATCGTCTGGCTCCTTAGCTTAGATGCGTTCTTTTTAAAATAAAGATAGCAAGAGACTGAAGACAAATTTATAATAGGAGTAAATTAGAAAGTTGCTTAAAATTGCATGCTATATCTGAATCACCAAAGAAAAAATTTGGGTTCAGTGTTCCTTTAATTAAAAAATGGAGTACGACTGTTTCTTGTAAATATTAGTACATGTGGTAAGCACATTGAACCTGTAAAATATAGAGATTACTTGTTTAAGTATATAATTGTGAATTTAGTAATATGTAAGGAAGTAAATATGTATAATATTTGGAGTGGCAAGTTTTGAAACAATTTAATAAGCAAGGTGGAAATGGTGTAACAATATACTCATAAGTTTTTTATTGTAGTAAGTAGAATTATGATAATTGTATGATGTGTTAGAATTGAAAAGCAGTAGTAAGTGTCTCTTTAAATGAAAAAGCGGAGTGGTTTTAATTTGGTAGACTATTTAACAGATGGCTGTAGTGGTTATGAGTCACATCTGATTAAACCCCGAATCCAGCCCTGAGTTGGAGGGGCGAAACACGTAATGCAGGATATCTAATGCGTGATATTGCAAGTGAAGTACCGCTTCACTGTTCCTCAGTTCCTGAAATAGTGGGAGGCTCTTTTAAAGTATTTGGGGTAAGGACAGTATCCGAGAGCTTAGGTAATGGTTTAAGTCTTGCGACCATCCTGTGCAAGGCAATTGTTAATGCAACATTTGTTTGTTATATACCACAGTTTGTTGCTACACTGTGTGGCCAGACTTTTTTTGCATGGCAACTGACTTTGGAATGTTGGTGTGTGACATGCTGCAGCATGTTATTACATTCTCTACCTGGACCATCTTTTGGGAACTGTTTCACTGCTGAACTGTAACTTGAGTGTGTCTGTTTACACTTGAGAGCCCGGTTTTCGAGTTTTATGTGATTCCATTATTGGCCAGCCTAGGTACATGCTAGCATGTGGGGTTGTTTATTTAATATTGCTGGTTTTGCAGATCTGTAATACACTATGCTGGGCTTTATTCTATGTATTATGGTGAGGAATCGGTAGCTCTGTTTTTCTTGTATTAAAGCATAAGTTAACTCACTGGGGCCAATTTACGAAGTGTCTGTCTGACATGGTTTCCTCAGCGGATCATGTCTGACAGACATCTAATTTAAAATTGGACAAGCAGTTCTGGTGAACTGCTTGTGCAATGCCGCCCCCTGCAGATTAGCGGCCGCTAGCAGGGGGTGTCAATCAACCCAATTATATATGATCAGGTGGATTGATGTCACCAAGCCTCAGAGGCAGCAGACGAGTAACGGAGCAGCAGTATTAAGACAGCTGCTTCTTAACTGCCGTTTCCGGCGTGCCTGAAGGCTCGAGCTGAAACAGGGGTATCAGGGGCCATTCGGCCCTTGATAAATCGGCCCCACTGTGTGCAGCCTTGTCCTTCTTTAGCAAGGATTTTTTTGTATCCATGCTCTGTTCTTTTTTATGAGTGGTTCATTAATGCTTGGCACTGCTAGCACCTAAGTGAAGCGCACATGAGCTCATGTGAAGTGTACCTGAGACTTCCTATCTTTGAGCACTTATATCTTTTTAAATATTTTTTTATTAGATGTTGTTATTATGAGTGTAACTGTAGTTTGTAACGTATTTTTGATTTGCTTTGTGAAACTTTTTTTTTTGTGTTACTGTAACTGCAGCTCTGAGTGCACGCTAACCCAACGAGTATTAACTTGAATTGCGCTCAGGCGATCGCCCGTTTGCATTCCACTTGTAATCTGGCCCATAGTGTTTAATTCCTGTGACATAAATAATTTCTGATCTTGTGATGTTAATATATCTTATTCAAAAATGCAAGATTTGTTTTCTATAGTATTTAGTCATATATAGATTACTGCAATATTGGTGAATCCATTTGCATTTTATATATGTCGCTTTGCAGATAGATATTTGATAATTGATGCCTTTTGATTTATATTTTTATGTCTAGTAACAACACTCTTGAATGAGGTAATTTCAAACTACTGTATGTATTTTTTGTTGACTGAAGATTCTGGTGTATGACAATTTTGTGGTTTGTCTTTTCTTTTCAACCTCAATAAAAATTAGATTTCAAAAACAAACAAAGAACCCCAATCTATTTGAGAACTTGTTTTGCATTTAAAAAACATTGCTGCCGCGGACCTGAATACGTTCTCCAAAATTATCAAAAAAGCAGTCAAAAAGCCACGCACCAAGTACGGTGTGATGAGCAGTCATAGATCTGGCTGCTCTTCAGCTTTTTTACAGCTTTATTGGTACCCTGTCACTAAACACCCACACTATACTATACTGTTTACCCCCTATACCGCCGCTCCTGGACCCCACCGCAACTCTAATAAATGTATTAACCCCTAAACAGCCGCTCACGAACCCCGCTGCAACTGAATAAAGTGTTTAACCCCTAAACCGCCGCTCATGGACCCTGCTGCAACTCTAATAAATGTATTAACCCCTAAACTGCCACTCACGGACCCCGCTGCCACCTACATTATACTTATTAACCCCTAATCTTCTGCCCCCTACACTGCTGCCACCTACATTATATTTATTATCCCCTAATCTGCCCCCCTACACCTCCTCCACCTACATTATACTTATTAATCCCTAATCTGCCCCCCTACACTGCCGCCACCTACATTATACTTATTAACCCCTAATCTGCCCCCCCTACACCGCCACCACCTACCTACAGCCAATAGAATGTGAGCTCAGTCCTATTGGCTGATTGGATCAGCCAATAGGATTGAACATCAATCCTATTGGCTGATTGCATCAGCCAATAGGATTTTTCCTACCTTAATTCTGATTGGCTGACAGAATTCTATCAGCCAATCGGAATTGAAGGGACGCCATCTTGGATGATGTCACTTAAAAGAACCGTCATTGTTCAAGAAGACGTCGTCAGAAGAGGATGCTCCGCATCGGATGTCTTGAAGATGGAGCCGCTCCGCGCCGGATGGATGAAGATAGAAGTTGCCATCTGGATGTAGACTTCTGCCCATCTGGAGGACCACTTCTGCCAGTCTGGAAGACCACTTCTGCCGGCTTCGTTGAGGACTTCGGCCCGGTTGGGTGAAGACTTCTCAAGGTAGGGTGATCTTCAAGGGGTTAGTGTTAGGTTTTTTAAGGGGGGATTGGGTGGGTTTTAGAGTAGGGTTGGTTGTGTGGTTGTGTGGGTGGTGGGTTTTAATGTTGGGGGGGGTTGTAATTTTTTTTTACAGGTAAAAGAGCTGATTACTTTGGGGCAATGCCCAGCAAAAGGCCCTTTTAAGGGCTATTTGTAATTTAGTGTAAAAATCTTGTAATTTGTTTTTTATTTGCTGTAATTTAGTGTGGTTTTTTTGTACTTTAGATAATTTTATTTAATTGTATTTAATTGTATTTAGTTTAGGGAATTTATTTAATTATAGTGTAGTGTTAGGTGTAATCGTAACTTAGGTTAGGTTTTATTTTCCAGGTATATTTGTATTTATTTAAGCTAGGTAGTTATTAAATAGTTAATAACCATTTAATAACTATTGTACCTAGTTAAAATAAATACAAAGTTGCCTGTAAAATAAAAATAAACCCTAAGATAGCTACAATGTAACTATTAGTTATATTGTAGCTATCTTAGGGTTTACTTTATAGGTAAGTATTTCATTTTAAATAGGAATAATTTATTTAATGATAGTAATATTTATTTAGATTTATTTTAATTATATTTGATAACTAAGGGGAATAAGGCTCGCCACAAATACGCTGCGGAATTCCAGCGTATTTGCGGTTGACGGCTTAATAAATAGATGCCAATGGATAGATTACAACCTTACCCATCATCTTTTCATACAGGTTACCAGGGTCTGGTGGCCCATTATTAAGCTCTGAGCCATCTGTATTAATATAATAAGTGCCATACTCTGCACATTTCAGATGACTTAGCAAAGTGTTTAATCAGCATACACTTATACATGGGCTCACCTTTTTAAGAAATCATTAATTATTCAGTAATATGTGTTTGGAAATAGATTTTTCCTACTACAGAGTGTTTCTTTAAACATTCAATGTTTGTATTATCAAACTTTTCAATGAATTATATGAGTTAAAAAGCATTGCTTTAGGAGAGAGAGAAATATAGATAGAAAAACATTCAGGGAGAGAGAGTGAGACAAAGAAACAAAGAAAGAGAGATCAAGAGTAAAAAGGAGTGAGAAAGAATTGAGATAGAATATTCCTGCAAGGTACAGAAAGTACTATGTACTACAAATGTATTTGTAAAGATTGTGGTAAATGGGTTATAAAGGGGTTTATCAAATGAACTGCAATGGCTTTGAATTTGAAAACCATGGAAACCATGCTTAGCACTTTGAGTAGAAATCATATGGATTTTAATGGAGGCACTTTTAGAAAAAATCCAATTGACAAGTGAAAAATTATGTTTTTCTATAAAAAAGAGAAAAATGTTTTACTGCTATCACTGAATAATATTACCCAGGATTTTTGACAACATTACAAAGCATTACTTATCACTTGTCACATAAAATATTTCCTTCATTCTCTTTACTCAATCCTCTTGAACAAATAAGTCAACAATATATTGCCGTACTATGAACATCTTTAACTTTCTCTGGATATTAAGGGCCCAACTCTCAAAGGTTCCTGTGCATTTCATCAATTTAGCCTCACAGATCTTACAAAGCTTTAATTTGGTGTAATTCTCGAACAAAATGTATATGTTCCTCATTGTAAAGGGAATAGGCAATTGTGTGTCCATTGTGAAGTATGGGTTTTGCTGACGTTGATAATTCTAATATATTTGAAATATTTGATGACGTATTAGTGTTTTTTAATAATTATTTTTTTTTATTTTATATATATATATATATATATATATATATATATATTGTAAATAAAACAGTGCTTGTTGGAAAACTCCATTGTAAGCAATGTAGCTAATAGATCAAAGACAGCAGTACACTCAGAAATTATCTCCATTTTTTTAATGGAACCAATTCTTCATCATTGCACCCCACAATAATGAAGAGCTACTAACTGTAACTTAAAGGGATCCCTTTCATATATTATTTATACAAACTTGTATATGGTTTTAATCTTTAATATGATTTGCACACAAAGCACTGTTTGTTTTTGGATTCCAATATGCATGAAATATTGGTCACTTACCATACTGGCACTTCTTTTTGAATAAGCATAAAAATATACACATGGCTTGACATATATGGACATGCATTGTCAGAAGATATGTTTCCATTTATGTAGCAGTTCTTTTTATGCAGTGAAAATGATGATGTAGTATAGCGTCTCCTTGGGAAATATGACAAATTGCTTTTATAAAGAAGAAAATAGAAACTTGAGTGCTTTATAGATCATATAATGTATTTAACTATTTAGTTGTAAGTTTTACTGCTTTGCT
This sequence comes from Bombina bombina, assembly GCF_027579735.1. Taxonomy (NCBI): domain Eukaryota; kingdom Metazoa; phylum Chordata; class Amphibia; order Anura; family Bombinatoridae; genus Bombina; species Bombina bombina. The sequence goes on from NC_069502.1 coordinate 181,285,256, forward strand.
ATTAATCAAGGGTGCTAAAAATTACTGCATTCCAACTTTCTCTTCCTAGTAAAATACAGAAAATATAGGTGTTAATTTGCCTAATTAATCACAATAGTCAGAAAATCAATATCTGTAGGTGCCATTCTATTGTGAATTCAAAAGTATGGGAAATAGCATCAAAACTTTAGTCACCAGGCACTGAGTTAGGGATCAGCCACTCACACGTATAAGTAAAGAAGATAGCTTTAAAAAGGGACCTTTATTTCTCTTACATTCTCCTAAGTACAAAACAAAAACATTTTTGGCCTATATCAGGTCTTTAGTTATGTCTACATATAAACACAAAAAACTCTCTTTTATAATTTTAGACAAAATAAGTAAACACCCACATCGTATTCTACAATGTTGCCATCTTGTGGTTGTTTTCATATTGTAAGTTCTATTTTTGAATGGACAACACCATCTAGTGGGTCTTAAACACATCTCACACCCCTACCAAATAATACAATATTAGAAACATCTTAAATGTATATACAAAGTTAACAAAATAATAAAGAAGATAATTTAGTTTGTGCAGATGTTGGGAGTAGTAAAATTAGTTTACAAATGGCGATTGGATAATGTAGAAATGATTGTTACCCCTGCTACCCATGCTGTGTTGTATACAAAAGTTAATCAGATATGGGTAAGATAAATAGGAATTGAATTATCAGTTTGCATATCTACATACCACTGAATTGATGATAGACTAATCACAACCATAACCTTACAAAATGACAACCAGAAATATATAGGTGCTTCTGATCTAAAACAAAAATTCTTGATGTGATGAATGAATATACAGATGTAATAGGAAATAACATTTTCAAACAATTAAAAAATATTTTTTTGTGAATGAATATCAAAAACAGTCATGGCCAAATATATTGGAAACCCTGCATTTCTGTGAGATAATGCACCACTTCGCCCAGACAATTGTTGCAATTACAAATGTATAGGCATTCTCATGTTTATTTCTTTTGTTTGTATTGGTATGACACAAAAAAGTGGAGAAAAATAAGCCAAATCTGACACATTCCACGCAAAACTCCAAAAATAGACTGGACAAAGTTATCGACGCCTTCTCAAAATTGTAAGAAATAATTGCATTCCAAATTTGTTATACTCCTGTAATTTGTAATTAAACTCACCTATATCAATTAACAGGTGCTGACAATATTATAGAAATCACACCGGCAACCAGTTAAAATGGTGAAAAATTGACTTAACCTTTCTGTTGTTTGTCTCTGTGTACCACACTGAGCATGGAGAAGAGAAAGAGCAGCAAATAATTGTCTGAGGATTTGAGAACAATAATTGTGGAAAAGCATGGACAATAAACATGAGAATGCCTAAACATTTGCAATTGCAACAATTTTCTGGGCAAAGTGGTGGATTATCTGACAGAAATGTTTTTGGCCATGACTGTATATGTATAATATAGTGTCTCTCAGGTATCCAGTTAATTCATCAAATGTTGATCTATAGCTGCAAACAAAATATGTGTAGAAATACCCACACCAATATAGTTGATTTCTTGTATTTTTCTTGTGGTTAAAGAAACCCTGATAGCATCCTGGAGCAGCTCTCAGAACCTGGGATTGTTATCTCCAGAAATGAAAAAAAAAAATATTTAATGATAAAAACAAATGAGAGAGTGCATCCCCAAATTCAAGGTAAAAAATTAATAATAAAATACCACACTCAAATAAAATGCACTTAGAAGAAGTAAATTAAAAAAAAGCTTATCTGTATTCCAATGCTTCCAATGTAAGTTCCAGCATCCTGATGTGCTGGACGAGTCAAACATCCGCTCTCCCTGGAGATGTAAACCAGCCCATCTGAAAAAAAAACATGTATGTAGCAAACCCTAAGCATGTCATCGGACCTTATGCCAACATTCTCAAGGGTGATATGCCAGGATGGATCTGTGTTTTGTTTTTTTCACATGGGCTGGCTTAGAAGTCCAGGGAGAGCGGATTTAAAACTCCTGCAGCATGTCAAAAAGCTTGAACTTAAATTGGAAGAATCAGAGATTGGAGTGATTTGTGATACTAATAAGCTTGTTTTAATTCACTTCTTGTAAGTGTGTTTTATTTGAGCATGGTATTTTATTATTAAAGATTTACCTTGCATTTGAGGATGCTCCCTCTCATTTGTTTTTATAACCATAACCTTAGCTTACAATCAAATAATGTCCTTGGCCACTTTTTGCTTCAAAAATAATGTTGAGATTTGTTTTTCTGTGGTATATTTGACAGGAGCTGAATTTGTCTAAGAAAATCATTTTCTAAAGCACTATATAATAGGTAAACATCTTGTGAAAGTACAGTAGTATCTCATTGTAAACTTTGAGTTAGTTTTTTCTATCTCAGTATTTTTCTGTCCACAGAGTTTTGTTTAATGACTGAGAAAATTTATATACGTATATTGATCCAGTAGAAAGCAAACAGTGTCCTAATGAGCAAATGAAAAATATACTCTAGGCTTTAGTAAATGTCAATCTTCTCCCTCCCTCATCACATTTGGTTGTTAATTTATTCCTTAAGTCTTTTTACACATGTGCAGCCATTTTAAACGACTTTACAACATGTGGAGTAGCTCTCACTAAATAATACAATCCTATTTATTATCTTGTGAATTTAGAGACTGTGAAATGAAACCAGGCAAATAAACTGTAAGGTATGGATGCAGCTGTTTTTCACACATTTTTGTTTCTTTAATTTCTTGCAGACATTAATTTGCTAGGCTAGCTGTGAATCTGAACAAATACTTGTACAATTTTATATATGAAAGATTTTGAATAGAACATCATAAATTATTATTTTTTTGCCATTACATATAACATAGTAGGAGAAGTAAAAAGAAGACAAAAAAAACCCTAATAGATCCTCTTAAATCCCTGTTTTATGGTGAAAAAACTTGGCAAGTGAAACTGACAGTTACGCATTTAAAAAGCCTACATATTTAACAAAAGTAATTGATTCTGTTTATAGACAAAAATATATCTAAGCTGTTTCAAAGTTTTCATAATCATTGAAGTTCAAAATGAGGTCTACAGTTTGCTCTTTAAATATATTTTTTGCCTATACATAAAGTGTGACCTCTTTTCACAAACAAATTTCTTGGAATAAACATATGGACCAATTTTGGCTAAACACATCTCATAGCTTATTCATGATGTAGGTCTTTTTTGAACCTCTTTATGGCTTTAAAATGTCCTTTTTTATTAACTGGTCCCCTACGTGTACTCAACAACACCCATGGTGGAGCACTCCCAGGTATTTATACAGTGGTAGAATTATGATTGCATCTTTTTTACCCAAAAATATCTTTCTTGCCTCTGAAATAACTTTGTACCTTTGTTTTGCCAAGCCTACAAATTAAACAGATTTCAGTTCAATTGTGTCATCAGAAACCATTCATTGTACATAACTAATAGCAATACATTGCACTGCTAGGTTTTATATTTACAATTTAGTGTCTCTTTAAGCAGTTGCTAGCATGCTTAGTATTTTTGTTTTCAAACTGTTCATTTTATGTCTCAGTGTTAGATCTGCCTTGGCAGCCTATTCTTTCAACTTTGGGTTCATTTATATCACACTTTTAAAGAGATATTAAACAGTTTGTTTCATTGTTGTAATATAAAAGCACTAAGCAGCTGCTTATACTTCATAGAAATACATGCAATATGTGTTATTCATCTATTTAAATTAATTTTACCTTTCTATTTCTTTTTTTTACACTCATTTGTGCTTCCTGTCACAGCCCTACAAGGAGAAGGATGACTTTGCAGGAAGTTTTGTCTTAGCTGAAGTCATAATATTCTAGGCTCTAGAATAGACTAGATAACAGGGAGTCAGATTTACTCATGCCCAGAACTGACAGAAGTTTTGAAAATTATCTGCTAATATCACACTGGGGGGCCGGGCTACACTGACAATTTCTAAGGGCTAATTTTGCAAGAAAACAAGTAAGTTATTTTCTGTTTTTACACAATGGGCAAGATTACAAGTGGAGTGCTATAATTTATGCTTGAGTGACAATGGGTTTTCGCATAAATGTCTTTATGTTATATATGTTTGTTTATATGTGTATACAGATGTATTTATGAAAATACAGTATATATATATATATATATATATATATATATATATATATATATATATATATATATTTATTGGGGTAGATATGCCAGTCATTTTTGTTCAATAACTTTATAAAATTATTAAGTTCATTTAAATAACCTTTCCAAATTAGAACATTTTTGTCTATATATCTTTTATAGGACACCTGATTCACACTCCAGCTATGATTGTTATAAATAAACAGTTGTTCCCAAGCTAACATATAACGATTAGCATAGATGGGTGGAAATCTAGTGCCCATTGTCGTTACACTAATTTGTAAGTAGTAGTCATTTTCAATCCAGAAAAAGTTGGTATTACGGATCAGTTCAATAAATTTGAGTATATATTCTACTTGTTCAACATCCATCTGTGTATCTTGTCTTATAATGTCTTCAACAGCTTTAATACCTTTATCTTTATCAAAAATCGTATATAAAGACATTATACGGTTGATGGTTATTAACCACTAATCAGATTTCCATTTTATATCCTCTAAAATCTGAATTATGTTAAGTGTGTCTTTCAAATAAGCTGTAGTTTGAAGAAAATACGGTAGTGGCAATGTGTCAATATAAAAATATATCAGTCAGCTAGGAGGATCTCTTTGGTTTTGTGAATTTTCTGGAGGACATAAATGGTTGGAATTTTGGGATCTTTTAAATTAATAAATTAATATTCTTTCTTATATATTAGTTGTTTTTTTACACCCATGTCTAGATACTTTTATAATATTATCCTTTACTCTGCCATATAATTGTTTTGTAATTTCTTTATCTGGTAATTGTCTAAAACATTCACTTTTATATTTTTCTTTGTTGAGGATAAACACCCCACCCCCTTATCTGCAGGCTTTATAAATAAGTCATTATCCTCTTCTAATAGTTTTAATGTAGTCCATTTAATTTTATTTAAATTTTCTTTGAACATTTTTTTTAAATGTTTCCTTTGTCATTTTTAACTAGTTATAAAAAGGTATCAATTGGACTAGTTTTTAAATGGACTGGGTAAAACAGGCTTTATCAATAAGTCATTATCCTATTCTAATAGTTTTAATGTAGTCCATTTAATTTTATTTAAATTTTCTTTGAACATTTTTTTTTAAAATGTTTCCTTTGTCATTTTTAACTAGCTATAAAAAGTTATCCATTGGACCAGTTTTTAAATGAACTGGGTAAAACTTAGATTTAGTATTGACATTCACATGTTTAACATTACTCTAATTATTAGATTTTGTATTTGTTGTAAAAAGGATTATTCCTAAAATATTGTTTTCAAAGTTAGACTTGTTGATACCTATGCATGCTTCGAATATATATTGCACTGCTGTGTAGGGGCACATTTTAAACCTACTTTAATTTGATCATTAGTTAAAACTTTACTTCTTAGGTTACAGATCCCTTTCATTTCTAGTTTTTCTTCCTTAGTCTTTCTTGTTCTTCACTGTTTATCCTCCTTTTTTCTAGAACAGTTTTGTTTTGTTTCCTTGCTTTTGCCTCTCTTTAAATCAGTATCTTCCTATTCATTACTTAATACCTCATATTTATTTCTAGTTGGAATTTTAGACTACTTGTCCTTAATTTGTGGAGTTTTAAAGTATTTCTTCTTCTTTCACTAATATCCATTCACCAATTGACTTTTTTTTCTTTAAAATTCCTATTTTGTTCATTATTTACATTATAATTTGAACTAATCTAAGTGTTATATCCTTTATATTTTTCTTCTAGTATTCCTTTATTTTCATATTTATTGTGAGAAGAACAATTTCTAGTAAAATTCCTCTCTTTACCCTTTCTGTAAGTATTTAAATCTCATATGAGTTTTTCTATTTATTTATTTTTTAAGCTATTTTAAATTCTTACTAATAGCCTTTTTTTTTTTTTTTTTTTTGTTAAAATTAGCTGACTCTATATAAGGAGCAACCTTTTCCTCAATTGTAGTAATTTCTTCATCAATAGCATTTAATTGTTTGTTTTTTGAGACACCGTTTCTGTTTGGCGTCCTTGTGTTAGCCTGTTGTTCTTGACTGAATCCCTATAAATCTTAGTTTATATGTTGCCTAAATAAATTGTTTGCACCTATCAAGGTTTTATATGTCATTCTTACTTCTTAAAGGATTCTATTGGACTATTAAACTATGAGCTTAGTCATAGTTCTGGTACATGTGGATACGGTTCTTTTGGATATCTGTTTTTTTTCCAAACAGGACTTCACCATTGCATATATTCTTTCTTTTCTTTTGGAGAATTCCTGGCATATACGATCTGCAAGAATTCTTTTGACTCTTATATTATATATAATTTTGTGCACTTTACACATCATTTTTGGTTTATTTATTTATTTATTTGTATCTATTGTGTGATTACACTGTTGCTATTTTTTTATGAGTATGTCATTAAGAAGCAGTCTTTGGCATTGATTTATGAAGCAGAGGATGCTGCTTCCGACCCACTCCGCTTCAGTTCCGCCTGAAGCGGAAGTTAAGAAGCAGCGGTCCTAAGACTGACTGATTGGCCGCAAATCTGCAGGGGGCTGTATTGCACCAGCAGTTGTCAAGAACTGCTGGTGCAATGATTAATGCTGACAGCGTATGCTGACGGCATTTATCGATGTGCGGCAGACATGTTTCGCTATAGCGGATCATGTCTGTCTGCACCATAATAAATTTACCCCTATGTCTCTTATCATAGGTGACAGAAATAAATCACCTCAAAAGTGCTTGATTGGGGTGATTGATCGGCCCTGTGGTTACATAATTGGTTGCCCAAGAATTTGTCTACCTGCAGCTAGATAAATGTTTCTGTAAGATATACTAGTATAAGTCTAGGCATAAAGGTGAAAAGTAGTTATCCTGCCTCCAGATTTGCCATATATTGTTACCACTGTTTGATTCATTATACAAAGCCATCACTAATTTGCTATGTTGTGCAAAGCCATCTCTTAGGTACATTATGTAATGCAGAAATTAACAACGTTTTTTTGTCTGTGTAGCCAAAAAACCCAGTGCTGGCCCTGTTTACTCTTAATTGGTTTCTCTATTAGTTGTACAATTTAGTTATGGTTTTAGTTTACATTGATCTTCCTTAGCTGAATGCTTGTTTCATAACTATAACATGGGTTTATTTGCAGCCTTCCCTATTTGTAATAGCAGCTGGGTTACGCTGTAACACATGTTCCTAACAATAGTTTGCTTGTAAACATTTTTTGGGGGGTTATCTTAATTCTTTACTATCACAAATATCTTCATTTAATGTATTTTTTATAGCATGCAAAGTACTCCTCTTTTGTTATTCATATGCCTCTTAAATAAATTAATTTAACCAAGTTTCATTGAAGCTGATAACATCATATCCCACATTTTCAGAAAACGCCAATGCTTCTGTGTCCTATACAGAAATAACAACAATAAACAAACACACCGGGCTCCATGTTTTAAGTAGTGAATGCAAGGGCACTTTCCAAAAATATAAGAAGTAGCAGTACTCTGACCGCTGCTTCTTGCCATCTCCGCCACTTCTAAGTTGGCTGATAGAAGTCACCCCAAACACATTTTTTGGGGGTGATTGACTGGACTATCTCGACTGTGAAGGGGGCAGCATTTCACACTCAAGTTGGTGTGTAATGGTACATAGGAAAAGGGACATACAATGTCTGCTGGCCATTCAATGTGAAGCTGGAAGGACAAGCTCTCAAGTTGAGAACCTTGTCCGCACCCGATTCATACATGAAGCCCACTGTGTATTGCAAAAGAAGAAAGGTACAGAAGTGGTTCAAGCTGGATGAGTGGGATTGGACTGTTCTGTGCCAAGATAAAATTCTTGTAAATGTTTTACAATCCACAATATGTAGAATCTATTTTAGTCCATTGAAAAACCTGTATTAAGTGCGCTAACTGTTCTCTTCATATGCATCGTAAGTAGCACGTGTATTACATGTTGAAAATAAACAGGTTCGCTTGAGTGCAATAGCGATAGAGCAACTTCAGAGCTCTGGTGAACTGTTACGCTGGACAAAAAAGTTGCACAAAACAATTAAAAAATAAATTAAAAGTACAGTTCATACAAAAATTACATATTTGTATGAAATTAAACTTGGTAATAGAGATGTTAGTATACATAGCATTGCATAGTAAATTAAATGGAGAGGTTGTATTAAAGGGACACTGAACGCAAATTTTTTCTTTCGTGATTCAGATAGAGCATGCAATTCTAAGCGATTTTCTAATTTACTCCTATTATCAAATTGACTTCATTCTCTTATCATCTTTATTTGAAAAGCAATAACCTAGGTTGTTCTTGCTGATTGATTAGCTGGCTCCTTAGCTTACATGCCTTCTTTTTCAAATAAATATAGCATGAGAACAAAGAAACATTGATAATAGGAGTAAATTAGAAAGTTTCTTAAAATTGCATGCTCTATCTGAATCAGAAAATAATTTTATTTTGGGTTCAGTGTCCCTTTAAGGCATTTTTATATTATTTAATAAATATTTAGCTCTTCTTAGCAGGGCCCTCCTACTGCTATGAACTGTGCTGTATATATTAAATATCCTTGGGATCATTTACTCATAGTGCAAAAACATGATGGCACTCTAGAAATAAATCCATATAAAAATACTCTGAACATAGTAGTATCTATTTGAGGCCTGTTACAGAATAATAATACTAATAAGAAGAAAATATTGAGCACAATTTCAAAGATTATGTGTACTTTCCAAGATATAGGCCTTATTTACAATCATTTTGCCATTTGCTCCTGAATTATTTTTTTTTATCACAATCTCATATGGCTTCATTTGTTAAAACCCATTCGGTACAACAAGATTTCAACTGAAAGGCTCCTGAAAAATGAGTTTTAGAGTCTTAAGTATCCCTTTTCAAAATAGAAACTTGGAAGTCTCTTGAAGCTGACCTATACAGTAGCTCATTCACACCTCTAAGGTTACAGTAAAGCTTGATTCATGTAACCCTCTTTTCACTCTGCTAAGGGTCCTAAAAGACCCTTAATTGAGATTGCACCTTTGTGATCAGGTTTTTCTAGGGGATAATATTTCTTTTAATTTACGGCAAAATTCTTGTGAAAGTTGAAATGTGACTTTATAGTGATATAAAAACTGTGCACAGTCTGCCCATCCTGTCAACTTTAGATGCTTTCAGATGGGTTAGCAGTAATGTATGGAAATGTATTGCAAAAGTTAAAGGGATACCGAACCCAATTTTTTGTCTTTCATGATTCAGATAGAGCATGCAATTTTGGGCAACTTTCTCATTTACTTCTATTATCAATTTTTCTTTGTTCTCTTGCTATCTTTATTTGAAAAAGAAGGCATCTAAAATAAGGAGCCAAAATGTTTTGGTTCAGGAACATGGACAGCACTTGTTTATTGGTGCTGTCCAATCAGCAAGGACAACCCAGGTTGTTCACCAAAAATGGGCCGGCATCTAAACATACATTCTTTTTTTCAAATAAACATACCAAGAGAACGAAGAAAATTTGATAATAGGAGTAAATTAGAAAGTTGTTTAAAATTACATGCTCTATCTGAATCACAAAAGAAAAAAATTTGGTTCAGTGTCCCTTTAACTATTCGGCTAGATTACAAGTTTTGAGCGATACCGGGTGTGTAAATAACGCAATAGAATGAGCACTATCGCACTTTCCATAGCGCTACCATTATTAGTTACTGAAAAACCTCCTTGTGCTGTGCGGTATGATATGTTAAGGTCCATACTGCACAAAATCTAAGGGTTGAGTTTACGAGCTCATGCACGCTTTCCCCAATAGACATCAATGTGGAGAGAGTTTTAGAAAAAAACGCAACACCTGAGATCGTGGAATGGCAAATTGCCGTAACGCAACCCCATTGATGTCTATGGGGGAAATAAAGTTACGTTAAAACCTAACACCCTATCATAAACCTCGAGTCTAAATACCCCTAGTCCGCTGCCCCCCGACATTTCCACATTTTTTTGTAGTGTTAGGTTTTTTTTAAATTTGTAATTTAGGTTTTTTTAATTGGTAGTTTTTTTATTTTATAAGAATAGTTATGTTAGGTTAATTTATAGTTTAATCTTAGGTTTTTTTTTATTTCACAGGTAATTTTTTATTTATTTATTTATATATAGTTATATTTTAACTTTTAATTTAAAGTTAGGGATATTAGGGTTAGGGGTTAATAGTTTAATTTAGTGTTTTGTGATGTGGGGGTCCAGCAGTTTAGGGGTTAATAGGTTTAGTTTATTAGTTACAAGGTGGGGGCTGGCAGTTTAGGGGTTAATCGGCTTATTTATTATTTGTTATGTGGGGGGCCGGCGGTTTAGGGGTTAATAGCTTTATTTAGTGTCAGCGATGTCGGAGGCGGTGGATTAGGGGTTAATAATTTTATTTAGAGTCGGCGATGTCGGGGAGCGGCTGATTAGGGGTTACTAGATTTATTTAGTGTTGGAGATGTGGGTGGGTGGTAAATTAGGGGTTAATAGGTTTATTTAATAGTCGCAATGTGGGTGGGTCAGCAGATTAGGGGTTAATAGGTTTAATATAGTATTTGCTATGCAGTTGGGTGGCGGTTTAGGCGTTAATAGGTAGTTTAAGGGTGTTAGTGTACATTGTAACATTTTAGTTATGAGTTTTGTGAACATTTTTGTTTCGCGAAATCCATAACTACTGGTCTCAGATGGCGGAATGGCTTGTGTCGGTATAGGCTGTAACGCAAGCATTTTAGCTGGAACACACAACTTGTAATACGGGCTATGGAAAATCCTGCAATCAAACATAATTTTTTGAGTGCGGAATGGACGTTGCGTTACAGACTAAAATGTTTTTGGTATAGCTATCCTGCCGCGACTCGTAATATGCTTTACCGGCCATTCCACGTGCAATGGCCAATTTTTCAGTGTTATAGTCATACCGCACCATAGCACAAAACTCGTAATCTAGGTGTATGTAAGTAGCGATTAAGTGATCCCCTGTAAAAAAACTGATTTAAAAGATGCCAGTACTGTTAGTTAAAATCACAACAGTGAAAGTGAGACTTACAATCAAATATTTTTTTTTTTATTAAAATCATGCCATTTGTAGATATTGGAGTCCTGAAATGGATTTTATCCTCAAATCTGTATAGCATTACATGATACCATGTAGCCATAAATCTGCATATGTATATGTACCTATACATACGTAAATGTGTGCCCTGTTCCCTGTATACATCCCCTTCAATAGGGATGGATGGGGTTTTAATTAATTGACACCACGTATGTACCTTTAAAATGTCTCCAGTGGCTATTTCAATGTATTTAACATATGGACAAGTTAAAAAATTGTTCACAAATAGATGTGAAATAGTTTTGAAGTTGCCAAAATTACCTTTAGAGGACTTCTCAAGTGCCTAGACGTGGTGAAATTAAAAAGTAAAAAATTGGCTCAAAAAGTTGCTGAAAAGTGACTCAAACAATGTATTGCCTATCATAGAAGGGTATAAAGGCTAAGGAAATAGGTATAGGTTAGCAATTAGAGTTAATAACCATGAATTTGACTATGTGAATTAATTTTGATTTTATAGAATTAGAAGAATTACAAGAATTAGGTTTACTCCTGCTTCTCAAGTTACATTGTAATCAAGAGGTAATTATTTGTTTGGTCACTAGGTGGCACTATTGTATAATTTGTTCGTGTCTGGATTGAGGAGGAGTTACACACCTAGGGATAGGTATAAAAGAATGTATTATCATCATAAAATATATAGGACATGACGGCTCCATTTTATGGAATAAAACCTTTTGAAGATTAGTGGAGTGGCTGACTTTGGTTTGATGTATTGCTTGTGGGTTTTGCAGTGACTTACACATCTTACACACTTTGTGGATGTCTAGAGTGCTGGATTACCTCTGCTGATTGTAAAAAATGTATTGAGATCACTGTGAGTTTTTCAGCTCTATAGGAAAAATAGGGCTTTTATTGAGGATCCGAAAACTCATTCGCTAGTGCAAGAATTATCCAAAAATGCTCTATTGTGAAAAAAAGCTAAAAAAGCCGCTGCCGATAGATTGTGATCAGGGCCATTGTTATTATTTTTTTGAAGACATCTAGTGGTTGTTCTTTCTTATTGCAGTTTGTTCCTCATAGACATGAAACAGGAGTGAAATCCTGCGTTCTATTAATAAAATCTACATCTTATTACTAGAGTAAAAAAGGTTTTAGTCTGCAGAAACCCTTTTACTAATAAGAAGTATCAATGTGCTGCTCATTCAACTTTTACATTTAAATACACATATGTCTATAAGTTCATTGATTATTTTCTAAAATTTTAATATACTTAATTAAGTTGTAGATTTGCAGTCGTGTTTATCATGAGATTTTTGTGTAAGGTCTCTGATGAAGAATTTTGTGTAAAGTCTCTATGATGAAATGTCTTCTATTGCTTGAACCTGTATACTGACAAATGTATATGCACATTGTAATTCCAGTCTTATTTGATTGTATTGCAGTTTTCCAGGATATTCACAGAAGTAAACTCAGTTTTGAATAAATCAGAAAGCAATTTCTATCTCCTCGTTATCTTGTTGTCTAGCTAGTGGTAATTAGGACAGCATATTATGAATTTATCATAAAATGTTTTTATTTTTTTAATATTTACCACATAAATACTTTATGATAAATTAAACATTTTAAAATATTTAGCACATATTTCTGAATTCTTTTGAGAGTTTAAGAATATATATATAATCATACAGTTTTAAATAACTAAGTAGTAAAAAAATAAATGGGGCTAGATTGTGAGTTTTGCGCGCAAGCATTAAGAGGTTTATTGTGGCTCTTTTCATGCGTTGGAAGTTGCGAGCATATTTCAGGTTGAAAGTAAATGCAATTTAACATGCAATGGGATAGCGTGACTTCAGAACTCACAAAATACATCAAAATTATATTTAAAAGTACAGTTACACTCATAATAACACTATCTAATAAAAATATTTTATACAAAAATGTAAGGTGTTAGATAAAAAAGCATGCAAAGGGATTTAACATTGAGATACATATATATATGTCTAAATATGTGTGTGTATACATGTGTGTACATATGTATTTATGTATTTATATGTGTATGTATGTATTTATGTATATATGTATATATGTATATACACTTATAAACACATACATTTACATTATATATATATATATATATATATATATATATATATATATATATATATATATATATATATATATATATGTGTGTGTGTGTGTGTGCATTGGAGTCCTTTGCAGTCAAGTAGCAGAAAACATTTAAAAAAATCATATTTATGCAATATTCATATTTAATAAAGTGTTTAAATGTGTATTTACTGTATTTACTGTACATATTTAACATTATAATGTTTTCACATAGGAAAATATGTTATTTGTATTTTTAAATATATATATATATATATATATATAGTATATATATATATATATATATATATATATATATATATATATTTATATATATACACATGTGTGTGTTTATATGTCTATACCTATATACAATTACATGTATATTTCAGTATAGATATATAGTTTACCAAAAAACATCATATATATATGGACATATGCCAAAACAATTGTGTAAAATAAAATAAAAGTAAAAGGATATAGTCCTGCAATCCCACAGGCTAAGATTTCTTCGAGATTCTTTTGGGTGCTAGGTTAATTCTGGAAATACACCTCAGGGGAAAAAAAGGAAAACAGACAATTTGTTTTAACAAACCTATATTTGCATCAGTGGTCAGGTACTCACACACTTTTGAGCTAAAACTCAGCTCTTAGTGGTTAGGCAGGTAGGTATCACGGCCCTCGGCACTCCCTCTTGTTTTTTGTCTTCCAATTATGCAGAAGAATAACACAGAAAACAGACAACAGTGAAGACCCTTTTCAAAGGGGAATATAGTCTAATTGACTGGTACTCACACAGCAATGAGCTATAACTTAGCTCTAAGTGGTTAAGCAAGTATTTATTTAGCTCCTCAGCTTTTTCCTTATAAAACAGGAACAGTAGCTCATAAGAATATAATATTTATTAAAAATACATAACATTTACAGAACAATACGGTACACAGGAAATACAGCTAATATCTTCCGCTCAGTAACATTTCTCATGAACATACCACATGCACAATGAACTGAAAAGCGGAATAACCAAGAACCTAACAATAAAACAGTCCTTACAATGTCCCTAAAAACAGCAAACTCCAACAAGCGTTTCACCAATTTCTTAGTGGCTTTTTCAAGGATCGTGGTGAAACAGTGTACTAAATGTATATGTTTTGTATTTGTATCTTGATTATGTGATAAATGTGTTTATTCAATGAGAGTGCTGCTATATTAGTGACTTTTTGTTGGCTTTTGATTTGGGCCATAGCATAGTTGCCAACATTTAAAAAATATTTTTAGGGACACTTTGCAGCAGATCGTCTCCCGTTTATGGTTTGCATAATCCTTCCCACTCCAATCCACTCGAAAACAAGAGCAGAAAATATTAATAATATAATTATGCCATACTTATTGCTTAACCACTTAACTGTTAAGCCATTTCCACCCCTGTGCTAAGCTGTTTTGGAGTTTTTACATACTGGTCACATTTTATCCCCACTGTAGGATATTTTTAAATGAGAAACCCACAAATATCATCTATTGTTTTTTTCGAAGACCCAACAGATTCAAACTATAATGTTATTTTATAAATATTTCATGACATGTTAGAATTGAGCAACAAAATGTTTGAGTAAATTAATATTTATCTCTGTACAAATAAATGCACATTTATTCAAGCTGGGTAATCACTATTACCACAGTGATCACCTGGCTATTAAAATTTATATAGGGGGAGTCTGACCTTTAAAACAAAGGGCCATAGGGGTCTCTAGACCTTTTTGATGAGTCGTTTGTTTTAAGTGCCGAAAGACCCCCTTATCACCTTTTATTTATGTGATCGTTTTTAGGGTTTTACCCTCTTCTTCAGACATACAAAAAAAGTAAAGCCACACAGGCTTTACTTTTTTGTATGTCTGAAGAAGGGGGTAAAAGCACAAAAATGTTCACATAAATAAAAGGTGAATTAACAGAAGTCCCGGTGAGTGCACTTTGATTGACTATTATACTTTTGTTTGCTGAACTCCGGGCTGAGGATAAAAGTTGTCAGGAGTGCTTACCTGTCCAATTTTGATTATATATATATATATATATATATACAGTATATATATATATATATATATATATATATATATATATATACAGTATATATAACTTTGATTTACACATAGGGCTACCATGAACCTCTGCTCAAATACATGCACCTTTATTCACACCAGGTGATCACTATTAAGTGATAACCTAGCTATGAAAACCTATACAGGGGTTTATTTTAAAGAATGGCTTCCGTGCTTTAAAATAATGGGGAATGGAGGTCTCTATGCCTTTTTGATGGCTTTTTATAATGTTGAAATACAAATATGTTCTTTTGAATGAAAAAAACATGAGTTGGAGTCATCTGTGAGCTATATATATATACTGTATATATATATATATATATATATATATATATATATATATACTGTATATATATATATATATATATATATATATATACACTGTATAAATGTACTGAATAATACTCAGTTACTGTATTTCGAGCTGATTTCACGGAAATTGTTTCAACACTTGATATGACCTTATTTTATAAGCATATAGAATAACAAACATAAATTAATGTGTATCTGTGACAAAAAGCAACAACTTTAGACAAAAATTCCATGCAGAGCTCACAGACTAACATATAAAAAGCCCAAACTAATAAAACCAGTTTTCATTATAATACCATAAAACATAGGAGATTTTACATGCAACATAAACCTTTCCTTTTGTCATTAGTTTTTATATTATATGTGCATTGTAGGTTTGTCGTGTGATTTACAAGATAGAATAAAATTAAAATAACAAAAAAATATGAAACTT
Source organism: Bombina bombina (assembly GCF_027579735.1). Taxonomy (NCBI): domain Eukaryota; kingdom Metazoa; phylum Chordata; class Amphibia; order Anura; family Bombinatoridae; genus Bombina; species Bombina bombina. The sequence continues at coordinate 181,301,389 of NC_069502.1, forward strand.
TAATTAGAAACTGAAATATTAGTCTATTTGTAGTTATTACAATGTAATTTATCTGAGGTCATGTCATATAAAATAATGTAGGGATTACATTAATAATAAAAGAAAAAAAAAACGGAATGTTTTCTGTTTTACACACTCATTATGTTTAATGTTGCATTATATTCTATCTCTGATTTGAAAAAAGATACAGGATTATCAAAGTCTGATATGTGTGTTGCTTTCAAAAGAATTTGCATAACACATATGTAAATTTTACAACATAATTTCTCTATAGGGGATAATATTTTACTGGAATTTATAACACCTATCAAAAATGATAAAGCAATTGTAATTTTCATTGAAAAAATAATAATAATGAGAAATCTAGTATTTGAATGATATGACATTAAGTTTAAATTTATTGCAAAAAAATAAAATGTTTGACATTGGTAAGCTGTCAAGAGAAGCACGTCCTGGAATGTGTGTCCATCTGGTATTTCACTGTTTATGCAGTCTTTTTATTCATTTTTCAATAAATAAAATAAAGGAAAATGTGTTTTCCTGTATTATTAAAATATTTGTGAAGAAATTGTCTCTTGTACAGTTAATGTAATTTACTTAGCAGAAAATAACTCTAATTACTTTTTCCAATTATAACAAATTTTAAACCAGGTCAAGTAGATTTCACAAATGACAGATGGAAACTTTAAGTCTTTTATTTACATAATTAGAAAGCAACATCATTTTTCTTTAGTGTTTACATCTTAAGAATATCAAGCAAATTGTATAGAACATTGAGAATAACAGTTTTTTATTTAATCCAATAAATAACATGAAAAAACACCATGAAATAAAATGAGATGATAAATTATATAATTGTTAAAAAAAAATTAGTAATGGTAAAATATGACATTATATAACCAAAGCAGACGATAGTATTATAATAACAGTTTTGAATAGCATATCACTAATTCTTATAACTTTTCTGAAAATTTGCTGTGATAGGATGATCATGTTAAAAATAAAACACAAAAATCTTTTTCTCTAGAATATTAACAAATACTGTATGTGCAAGGCCGGATTGGCTTACCAGGATACCATGAGATTTACCGGTGGGCTGCTGGGGCTGAAAAGCTACAATTTAAAGGGGTGATTAACGGATGCAATTGGGTTTGTAGGGTTCCTATATAACAACAATTCGGCACTTTTTTAATACAAACTAATATAATATAATTCTAAGAAAAATATTGGGAGGAGTATCCCAGTAATCCCCTTTGATAAAAATGGGGCGTGCACATGCTACTGACTCAAGGAAAAATAGGAATGGTCTCAAAAGTTTCCAGAGCTGCTTTTTATTCCCAGTCCAGCCCTGAATATGTGACTATGAAGCCAATCTCCAGCTTACACTGTGTAGTAGTAATTTTATCCAATAATTTGAAAACATCATTACCAAGTACCACTATTTTCAGCAATATGACCCCCCATAACGCTTGCTCCAAGCTTCAAAAGAGAAATTTTGAGAAAAATAAATAGTGAAATTACTAATTCTCTGAGTAGGCAAGTATAATTTCTCTAATTAAAATTATGCTTGTTCAGCACAGAGACTTCAGTTAATCAAAAATGTATACTCTAAAAAAAAAAAACTTTTCAGAGATCTTAAACTCTGGTAATAATGTTTTTATTACCACAGTTTAAGATATTGAGGCCATTCTGTGTTTTTTGCTTGCCAGATATATGGAAAGATAATTTTATTTTTTAACAAAACAAAACTTGTTATCCTCACTCACAAATGCCAATAGTGTAAACTGTCAAGGATACCATTGCCAATAAAATATATTTACAAATTAAATTAATCAAGGCAGAATAGGTTGAATAAGTTCAACAGAAATAAAAATGCTGAATAGAGGTTTAGGTGAAAAATTTTGGCCACATCTCAAGAATGCTCTGAAATGCCCAATGACCCCATTGTAATCCAAAAAAAAATTGATTTCTTACCACAGAAACTTTTTTAAAGACCCACAAAACATTATATAAAGGTAATAAAAAGCTGGTGTTAGTGTGCAAAAGATAGTTAGCATAACATAGAAGCAAGAAAATGGCCAGTAGAACACTATTAGAAAGCTATTAGATTGATATTCAAGAATTATCGTATCATTTGTTGTTTGGTGCCTATCCGAATAGTTTTTAACAATCTTTTTCCCAGTTTGTTAATCTTGATCAGTTTTCAGTTTTCCGGTGACTTTGTGGTCACAGACTTAGAAGCCAAATCATCCTAGGTTACATTATACCACTCACACTGTTCTTTAATTATCGTTTATAATACACCATCTTTTACTCAGTATTCAGAGGTTCTAGCCATATGCGATCGAACCATTTGCACACCATACTTTAAATTTATTTTAGTTATACAAACTACACATTTGTTTTTCTTAGATAGCTCCATACACATGACAACTACCTCCCATACACAAGGTCCCGAGATCGAGTCCGGTCAGCATTGATGAGAAACATAGATAGGGTAACATAATATATTTTTTAGGATTGTTATACAAGTGGCAGAGGTTTCATGTATTCAATGTCCTTTTTAGCATATTTCGCTTTAACTTATGTCTTTTCAAACAATTATAAATTGATATCTTTGATGGATACAATGCTTAGGGGTCATGATCAATTCAAGTTGGTTCTACTATCCAATTTTTATTCTCAGTTATAATTACATATTACATACAATATATTTAGTCCTTTGCAACATTTCAAACTTAAAAGCCATGCCTTCTAGATTCACTACTTGATGTTTATTATCGTTTCACTTGTTGTTTGGTCCCTACCCTAATAGTTTTCCCAGTTTATTTTTTTTTTTTTTTATAAACTTTTTTATTGAGACAACTTAATGAACAACAATATTGCTTGCGAATACAAAATTAAAGGAACATAGATATGTCATTGAGATATACATTTGAGGTTTAAAGATTAAGCACTCTTAAGCTGAGAGAGGTAATGATGGATGAAAATGAGAGTGAAAGCAGGTCTATGCATTAAATGGGTCTCTTTTCTGATAAGGACGTGTTGTATATGTGGATTTTGATGTTGAGTCTGTAGTTTAAGGTAATTTTGGTACTTAATTTCGTTAAGATCAGGGACGCTTAAATTTGTGTAAGGCAGAAAAGAAAGGTGAGAAAGAAAAAGGGAAAGAAAAGAAGAGAGAAAAAAAAAAAAAAAGGGGGGGGAAAAGAAAGGTATGAGGGAGTGGAGGATGATTAATATGTCTGAGGGTTTGTGGACCAGTTAGGGAACCTCGTGATCCATGGCAGCCAAATTTCATGATAAGTACTAGTGTTGTCAAGTACTCTAAACGAGTATTGTTCCATTTGGCCGATGTAATGTGTACAAGCGATTACTTGGGAGAGGGTTGGCGGCCTCTCTTCCCTCCAGGCCCTAGCCAGGGTTAGTTTTGTGGCCATGAGGAGATATATCGTGAGAGCTTCCCCGGAGGGAGTGAGATTGGGCATCTGCATGTGTAAGAGGGTGACTTCCGGGGTGAATGGAGGGGTAAGACCGAGTGCCCTGAGAAGTGAAAACACTTTCTGCCATAATGGCTGGATTACTGGGCATGTCCACCATATGTGGAGTGGGGAGCCTAGCATCTTACATCCTCTCCAGCACTCTGGGGATTGTGAGTGATAGATCTTGTGTAGGACGGTTGGCACCAGGTGCCAGCGGACCAGGATCTTATAATGTAGTTCCCAAAGTGTGGCACAATGGAGGATCTTTTTGGTTATTTTGATTCTGGCGTGCCAGTGCTCTATAGTGAAAGTGAGACCAATTTCTCTTTCCCAGGCTTGATGTTGTGAGATTTTGTGCGAGGGGGTCGGATTAATAAGTATATTGTAATGGAGGGACAGGAGATGCCGGAGAGCATGAGCTCCCCGCCATGCCCTCTCCCAAACAGTTAATGGACGTAGTGTTTGTTTGGGAAAACCCCATGTACGTAAGCGGGTACTCAGGCGGAAACCCTCAAAATAGAGCCTGGGTGAGAGTCGAAATTTAATGCACATTGCTGGGTGTGAGAGCCAAGTGTCTTCCTCATAGAGGTCAGAGACCTGTAATGTGTGCGCCTGTGGCCATAGGTCATGGTGGGAGTCTGGGAGGCAGTAGAGAGCAGCAGGGATTGTCATGGCGGGGGAGGGATGAGGGGATATGTCTGGGTGATGTCTGATCTGATCCCAAAATTGCAGGGAGTGTCCAAAGATAGGGTGTAGGTTGTCTACATATCGTCTATGATGGGGGGGGAATCCAGATTATGTCCGAGAGGGTTATACCCGGAGGCAGTAGTGATGATTCTAGAGAATACCAAGCAAGATTTCTCTCCGGATCATTCCAACGAAGGATGTGTGAGAGTCTTGCGGCATTGTAATATGAGATCACATTCGGAAGAGCAAGGCCTCCCTGTAAGGTCGGTTTTTCAAGTGTGCGACCTGATGTCCTGGGTCGACGGTCTCTCCAAACATATGAAGTGATTAGACTTTGGAATCTGTTAAGAAGTGCTCTCGGAATGTTGTAGGGGATAGACCTAAAAAGATAAGTAAGTTTAGGAAGAAAGGACATCTTTACCGCAGCAATGCGGCCCGTCCAAGAGATCTCCCGGAACTCCCATGAATCAAGAAGTTTCCCAAACTCCGGGAGTCTATCTGTATAATTCTGGGTTATGGTGGTCAGAGGGTCAGGGCTAAGATGGACTCCTAAGATCTTAAGCGAGGAAGATTTCCATTGAAAATGATAAGTGGACTGTAGCGAGGAAAGAATTTGTGGGGAAATGTTTAAGGGGAGAGCCTCGGTTTTGGTTACATTGAGTTTATAGAAACATAGTGAACCGAACTTCTCAAGAATAGCGAAGACTGCAGGGAGAGAAGTGTCTGGTGAGGTGAGGAAAAGAGTGATGTCATCCGCATAGAGGGAAATTTTATGGACATGCGATCCTATGGCCAATCCTGTAGTCTGAGGGTCCATTCTGATAGATTGATCTAGGGGTTCTATGGTGAGGGCAAACAGTAATGGGGAGAGGGGACAGCCCTGTCTAGTACCATTTGCGATGGTGAATTTGGGGGACTGGAACCCTGCCCCGCGAACAATGGCTGTTGGACGATCATAAAGGGTTTGGACAGCACCTATAAAAGAGGGAGGGAAGCCAAAAGCGGACATGGCCTCCCACAAAAACTCCCACCTGACCCTGTCAAACGCTTTTTCTGCGTCTAATGACAGGGCCAGGAAGGGGATCTTTCGACAATCTGCAAGATGGAGGACATCTAAGATTCGCCTGGTTGCGTCAACACCCTCTCTGTTCGGGATAAATCCAACCTGGTCTCTCGCTACAAGGGAGGGGATCACTCTTGCAGCTCTATTAGCAAGGAGCTTGGCATATATTTTTGTATCTGTGTTAATCAGTGAGATCGGCCGATAGCTGCTGCAGAGATCAGGTGGTTTACCAGGTTTTAAAATGGTAACTATAACAGCTTCTAGGAATTCCGCCGCAAAAGGGGTCCCTGAGAATATCTCCTGGAAGAACTTAGTGAGGAGAGGAGCGATCTGAGGCAGGAAAGTTTTGTAAAACCTAACTGTGAAGCCGTCTGGGCCAGGTGCTTTTCCCAATTTTAAATTGCGTATAATTTTTGAGATATCCTGTGTGGTAAATGGAGAGACCAGAGGAGAGAGGTCCTCGGGTGGTAATGAGGGGAGGTCAAGGGTTCTGAGGAACTGAGAAATATGCTGGACTGGACAGGTCGGAGATTCTGAAGTGGATTCAATGTTATAAAGGTCGGAGTAGTATTGTTGAAAGGCATTGCCAATTTCGCGAGGGGCAGTGACCTGAGTCCCTAAAGGGGTTCGTATAGACATGATTCTGGCTTGAGCTGTGCGATTTTTAAGTTTGTTGGCTAGAAGTGTGGTGGCTTTGTTACCAAAATGGTAATGAATTCTTTTATACTTCTCTAACATGGATTGGGTTTTTTTAAGTTCAAGAGTTTGGATTTGTTTTGTTGTTTCTGAGATTTTGTCATTGATAGATGGAGAGTATGTGTGAGAAATGTCTGCTCTTAGATGGCGAAGCTGGATATTGAGAGAGGACAAGGTGGCCTTGCTTTTTGCACGCGCCTCCCATTCAAACTGAATAAGATGGCCCCTCACCACTGCCTTCAGGGCAGCCCACCGGTTTTGGGCTGAGGTCTGATTATTGTCGTTAAGGGAGATGTAATCTGTGATTATATTCTGTAGGACAGTCTTAAGGTGCGGGTCCGTAAGAGTCCAGTCCTGTAAGCACCATGTAGAAGGGGGTGGGCGGGTATGTGGGCCTATGTGCATATGAAGTGAGTCATGGTCAGACCACGAGATGGGGGAAATGGTCGTAGAGTGGATCTCATCAAGGAATTTAGCATGTACAAAAAAGTAATCTATTCGCGTGTGAGATTTATGAGGGAAAGAGTAGAAAGTGAATTCCTTATCTTGTGGGTGTAGGGCGCGCCAAGTGTCATATAAGCCATGTAGTGCCATTAGTGATTGGAAAGCTGAGGATAGGGAATGAGTGGCTCTATCATTTCTGGAGAGTGGGGGTCCCTGTCTGTCCATGTAAGTGTCCCATATGAGATTGAAGTCACCTCCCAATATGAGGTCTCCCTGTTGTATAGAGGCTACAGACTTAAGTAGAGTTCTGAGGAAGGTAACTTGTTTACTATTTGGCGCGTATATGTTAAAGAGGGTCACTAGGTGAGTATTTATTCTACAGACAGCAATAATGTAGCGTGCTTGGGGGTCTGATTCAATATGTATCTGATCATAAGTAACATTTTTGCCTATGTAGATGGAGACCCCTCTAGATTTTGATGGGAATGTGGCGGTAAGAAGTGTTGGGTAATGTTTGGAGGTGTACCGCTTACTACACTCGGGAGTCCAGTGTGTCTCCTGAATAAAGGCAACGTCTATACGGTTTTTGCGCAAATAATTAATGAGGAGGCTGCGTTTGGTAGGGGAATTTAATCCCTGAGCATTTAGAGTTAAGAAGTGTAGGTCTTTCATGGTGCGACTGTATTGTGTTCTGTGGTTGGGGGGTGGGGGTATAGGAAAAAAAAAAAAAAAAAAAAAGGAAGGGAATGAAGTCCAAAGAGAGTATATGAGTACCAATTATGAAGAGAGGAAGCTAGACTGAGTTTCACTTTCTAGAGTATATTTCCAGGGGAAGGGAGACAGCGGGCTAGAGCCGCTTTGTTTAAAAGAAAGGAGAAGGGTATGGATAGGTAAGGAGAGCGGAGATATATTAGAAACTGTGAGTTGAGTAAATGTAAATGGGAGAGCGAGGGTATAAGGTTGAGGGAGGGGGGCGGGATGGGGGGGCGGAGCCTTGAGTATATGTTCAGTGAGGGATTAGTGTAAAGAGAAGTGAAGGGGTCAGTTCGAAGCAGGGGGGGTGGGATGAGGGTATGTAATAGAGCTGATAGTAGGGCCGGAAGGCAGATAGGGGAAGATGAAAAGAAGAGACGTAATCCTGAAAAGGAAGATAAGAATAGTGACGGTGTGTGAATAGAATATAATAGAGAGGTGTGGAAAGCCAGAGAGGCGGCGGGGGGAGAGCCCCCCGGTTCTGAATGGATAAGTGGATGGAGTGGTTCAGCAGAGGATAGTAGTATGTATAGTGTTGATGGCTGGATGAGTGACTGTTTATGTAGGGACTAGCGATAAATGAAGGTATCAGAAAAGGTGTGTACGTAGAGAAAGAAGTTTAAAGGGTGATATTGGTAACATGTAACAAGTAGTAAATATAGTCTCGTAGGTCTTGAGATCTAATCTAGAGCATAAGCTCAAACTAAACTTCTTAGGTGATATGGGTGTATTGGAGAGGAAGGTCAATAAGGAGAGGATAACGTTAAGAGAGAAACTGACTAGGACCTCTGTGCAGAGTGGTTATGGTTAAGAGGAAGAGGGTGTAATGAGGTACATAACAGTAAAGAAATAATGCCTGCATCAGGCCTGTATACATTAATCTCAATATTTCCTGTAGGACAAACATTGATTGAATGCAGTGTCTTGACTATGAAAACCAATAAAGTAAATAACAGTTAGGACATTCAACAAAACAGTATTAAGCTCGTATTCTATGAGTTTGTCACAGTAAACCTTCATCCTAGCAATGCAGGTAAGGAGCCAGGAGCCAAAGATTGAGTAAGGTGTGTACCCGTATGTGGGCTCCAGGCTTGTCTGTCCGCTGGATGTCCTTGGCAAAGGTCTGACAAAGGAAATCCAGAATGAGGGAGTGAGAGAAGAGTAAGATGTGTACCCGTGTGTACACTCCCTCATCCAGATTAAAGAATATTAGTATATCTGGGCATCTAATCTAGCACATAAGTTCTAAGAAAAAACTTCTCAAGTAATATGGGTATGTTGGTAAAAACAAGCAGAGTAAGTAACATTTAGGACATTCCACAAACAAAATTAAACTCGTGATTTATAAGTTTGCCATAATAAACATTTAACTTAGCAATGTAAGTAAGTAAGAAGCCGTGAGCCAAAAATAGGGTAAGGTGTGTACCCGTATGTGGGCTCTAGGCTTACCTGTCCGTTGGATGTCCATAGCAGAGGTCCTACTGTGGAGGTCAAGTATGGGGGAGTGAAAGAAGAGTAAGATGTGTACCCGTGTGTGCACTCCCCCATTCGGGGCATCTTCCGAGGAGCAATCTAGAAAGGTTTCTAGAAGAAAAGTTCTCTCAAAGTACCAGAGAGAGGGCTATAAGTGTGGCGAGTAGCTCTGAGGAGAACATCAGGAAAGATCTGGGGCTTGAGGCGGTGGAGTAGAGGTCCTGGAATGCCACTCTTCAGCTGAGGGGTTCAGATCATCTGTTTTTCCCTTTTTCCTGGGAGGAAGACCAGGGGGGCGAGTGAGTTCCCAAGTAGTGAGGAGTTTCATACCCTGTTCTATAGAGGAGATTGTATGGGAGGAGTCTTGATACTGTACATGCAGCTTAACAGGAAATCCCCATCTATATTTGATTTTGTTTTGTCTGAGGGCCAGGGTGAACTGTTGGAAAGTCCTCCTCTTGTTCACTGTATATGGAGATAAGTCGGGAAAAGTCTGTAATTTGTTATAAGGTTCTTTGAGGGGTTTGTTAGTGAAGGAGGCTCGCATGATCTTTTCCTTAGTGGTATAATAATGTAGACGTACAATTACGTCTCTGGGGGTATCGAATACAGAGTTGCGGGGGCGTGTGGACCTGTGAGCTCTGTCCATCAAGAGTTCATGATCTGTAGAGGAATCCAGGAGAACCTTGAAGAGTGTGATCAGATATTTTTGGATGCCGATACATCTTCTGGAATGCCGCGGATCCTGAGATTGTTGCAGCGGGACCTATCTTCATTATCCGCTAGTTTGGATTCAAGGTCTGACATTTGTTCTGCCAATGATTGAGAGTAAGCCAGAAGGTTGGCGTGGTCGGTTGCGAGATCCTCATGTTTTCTCTCAAGGATTTCAGTTCTCTCTCCCAAGGAAGAAATCTCTCTCTTCAGTTCGCCCACTGATTGGTGAAGTTCTTGTCTTAGGGATGAATAGTGAGTGTCCATCTTATCAGTCAAGATTCTAATAGACTCTAAAAAGGTTGACTGAGATAGTGTTGTTTTATCTTTGCGAGGTATCTCAGATCGAGGATTATCCGCCACTAGAGCTGTTGAATCTCTGGAGTCTTCCCCCGAAAGATCAGGGTCTGAGAGGTTTTTACTGTGGAAATGGTCAGTAAGAGTCCTCTTGGGATTTTCCTGGTGCTTTGGTTTTCTCTTTATAGACTGCGCCATATTATAGGCAAGTGATGCTCAGATTATTCAAAGATTAGTGTTTAATGATATGGGCTTGAGGTCGCTGAACCAGTGATTGATGAAATTCGGGGGGAGGCCACCCCCGCCGCCCCCAAGCCAGGTGCCCTAGCCCATCATTCTCTTATGCAAAAGTATAAATAAGAAAGTACCGTAATCCGCTCCAAATCTGCAGTATAGATGAGCAACTCCCCCTCTCCTGGGAATTTACCACCTCTGGGTGAGACCGGTAAAAGGAGTGAGGATATAACCCGCGCCCCAGGTGTGGACGCGGGAAAGGGGGGAGAGGGGGACGTCTAGGAGGACAAAAGGTGCAGCTTTTAGGTTGCTTATGGAGGGTTTCAGCAAAAACACTTTCTTGAAATAATAATACCTTGTAGAGATATCAAGTGACTTGTAAGTTATACAGCCTCTGTAAATTAAGGTGGGTGTAGAGATGAGCAGGAGACTGCAAAGGATCTGAAGGGGCCTGTGATTGCAGCTGTCACCCCTATGTATTAGGGTTGTAGGTCACCAGATCAGCAAACTGTGTTAGGGAGAAGTATAAACAGCTAGATGCTGCTGCAGCGTTGTGTAGTCCCCAGATGGAGTGAGCTATGGCATAAAAAACATCACTACTTTACAGGGAGAAGGGGATGAGCGTAATACACAGAGAGAGTTATATGTACAGTTCTGCCCCCTAAGTCAGTAGGTTAACACAGTGTACTCACTTCTGCTGGGCCGGAGTCAGGGATTCCTTAAAAGCTGTAGTGTTGGCGTGGCGGACTCAGACCCATGTGGGAAGTCATCCCCGGTGTAGATCTGAAATGTGTCTGATCGCTTCTCAATCCAGCTCTTGGGCTTCGGGTCAGGCTGCAAGGAGGGAGACCGCAAGACTTACTGCTCACTGCAAGACATACAGGGCTAGAGGAGGTAGTTGTGCGCGTTAGCGCAAGTATTTCAGAGGCCCCTTATAACTTAAGCTTGTATGTACGGAGGTCTGAGGAAGATGGCCGCCATTCGCAGGCTTTTACAGCGCTCTGTCTGAGCTGTTCCGTGGTGATAGTGCAGCGTCAGAAGGGTCTGAGGGGTGACCGGACTGCCATCTGATGTCGGTGAGAGAGTGGGATAGGGAATAACAGAGCTAGGCTGATTCCGGTCTCGCGGTGTTGTCAGGCGAATAGGTCCGGTGCTATCTGGTGTAGAGAAAGTCCCGGTCTCAGGGAAATGTCGTAGAATAAGATATAGGGGCTATGAAGGGTATAATGTGCCAATTGGGTAGAGTTCGAGGGGTTATTTGTTATTTAAATCTATGTTTTGGGCAAGGGTAGCAGGGGAGCTCTAGCTCTATGCGTCCTCACTGCTCCGTAGTTGGCTCCGCCCCCCAGTTTTCCCAGTTTATTAATTTTGATCAGTTTACAATTTTCCAGTGACTTTGTTGTCACAGATTTAGAAGCCAAATCTTCCTAGGTTACATTATACCACTCACACTGTTCTCTCATTATCGTTTATAATACACCATCTTTTACTCAGCATTCAGAGGTTTTAACCATATGCGACTGAACCATTTGCACACCACACTTTCAAATTTATTCTAGTTATATAGACTACACATTTGTTTTTCTTAGATAGTTCCATACACTTGACAATTACCTACCATACACAAGGTCCCAAGATCGAGTCCGGTCAGGACTGATGAGAAATACAGATAGGGTAACATAATATATTTTAGTATTGTTATACAAGCGGCAGAGGTTTCATGTACTACATGACTTTTTTAGTGTATTTCGCTTTAACTTATGTCTTTTTAAATAATTATAAATTGATATCTTTGATGGATACAATCCTTAGGGGTCATGATCCATTCAAGTAGGATGTTAAATAACTAACAAAATTTAGATACTATTGATGTCTTTTGTAGCCGCTTTGCCGTGTAGATCTTTTTTATTACATTTTATGTTTTTATATTTTCATTTATTCTGATTATTGTGAGTTTTGTAAACTGTATTTTATTATGGTCAAACTGTTAAATGTAACTTAGTGAACCAGAGATTAGACTTTATATGGTTATATAGAGATGACCTCCACTTTTATATCCGGGTCAATTTTAGGTTTAAATAGGATCTGTTACCATACCTTATTATGCCTGATGAAACGGTCCTGTGCTGACCGAGAAATGCATTGCAAAAGGAAATAAAGACAACCTGTTTTTAAACCAAGACCTGGTTTTTGTGGTACTTGCATTTTATTATCCGTTTGGGATATCCTTTGAAAATCTGTGCATTGACACAGCAAGCTTTCCATATACTGACTCTAGCCTGAGAGCAGCCTTTGGGAGAATACTCCAGCCTCCGGAACACACACCTGGTTGTTGGTTCGTGAGGACTCACGCTGTTACCCCTGACGCTACTATCCTGATTCCACGGGTCGCACGTTGGAGACCCCCAGCGTACTGACTGCTGGTTCTGAACATCAGCCTGCTTGTTAGCACCGTATTGGCTTAAGGTGCCACTCCTCTTGTGAGTAGTATATTTCACATATTTTTATTCTACTTTGGTCATTACGAATTACACTATGTTGGCGCCCCTTGTTTTTGCTTTATCCTGATATTCAAGAAGACCATCAAGATAATATACAAGAAAGTAAATTGAGGAAATTAGCAACAAGTAGGCCACAGAAATGCAGAGAAAAGAGAGTCATTCCAGAGAAATGCTGCAATGCAGAGAAATGCATGTTTGGGTGAGGGGAATGTGTTTTACCCTTAGGATGAACATTTGCCTGCCTGATATTTTAACCAGTTGACAGAATGAAAATGTGCAAAATAGGATGTTGATTCTAGTGGAATTAAAACATAACTTCTGGTTGCACTCAGGCAATGAAAATCCTGAAAACACTCTTGGAAAATACATTTTGGCTGATAGCATGATGTCTCTCTAGGCCCTCTAAGAAACATATCCTATTGGAAAAGGAATGAAATAATTTTTAAACTTCTCAACATTATCCACCAGAAAATGAAGGAGATGAAGAATTAGTTATAAAAATGTTATTCACAAAAAGTAAAAAACTTGTAAAGGTTCATACCTTCCCCCTCCCCCCCCCATAATGCCTTAGAAAAAGGTTATTCTGAAATCTTAATTCCAGGTACCTACCGCTAAGAATATATAAGTAAAAATGGTCTCATATCTTATGAAAGATTTTTGAGTACAATATATATAAAAAGGCGGGAGAGAATAAAATATTAATATATATATATATATTATTGTACAAATATGCAGTATAATATTACAAAAAGAAAAATGTATTTTACTTAATAAATATGACAGTTTAAAAATATGAATCCAATATTGCAGCGTTACAATACTTCATGCTTGCTTATAAATAAATATCATACCATACCAGACAGTTTTGACAGCATTTTGGTTCAGATAATATTCCCTGCCCCCTTTATAAGGTCAGGGAAGGAGTATTTATACCCTTTTAAACAAATCCTTTGGCAACAAAAAATAATTTTGAGCTGAAACACAACAAGTGCATATTGGCGCCATTGAGTTTGGTCATAAACAATTTTATAACCTTGGGTGAAAATACAAGAAGTTCATTTCACAATAGCATATAATTTTACTTGATTTCTTATTTATTTTATTTGAAACTATATATATGTATTAATGTATATCATAATAAAACACTACATTGAAATACATGTATTCATTATGATTCAATCAGTAAAGCATTTTCTTTTTTATTTGGAATAACTGCCTTTATTGATAAACTCCCTAATGGCTAAACTATATAGTATTATAAACACAAATAAATGATGTGCCTGTAAGAGACTGATAAAAAACTGGATGAATGAGATGGAGTTAGGAGTCTGAGTGGACAGCTTTCTCTTCAACTTTCAAAATTGTTAGATAAATGGGCATAAGAAAGCACAGTTATAGATAGACATGTGTACAGGCAACAAAATACTTTTGTCTAAAAAAATGTTTCATATTTTTCAAAATGTTCAGTTTCGACCGAATTTGTTTATGTGGGCGTTCAACACTTACCATAAAAGTTACCATGTTCCAGTCTAGTCAGTGCATAGATAGTCTGCTGATCTTGTATCAGAAGATGTTGCTCCTGAGTGCTTCTTCCAAAGAACTCAGTGGAATCATGTTACACATTTCCTATTACAGTTAAATTGACATGAAACCTTAAAAATGTATTTCAGATAGAATATACAATTTAAACAACTTTCCAATGTACTTCTGTTGTCAAGTTTGCTTAATTCTCTTGCTATCCTTTGTTGAAGGAGCAGCAATGCACTACAGGGAGATAGCTGAACATATCGGGTGACCCAATAACAAGAAGCATATAAGTGCAGCTACCAATCAGCAGCTATCTCACAGTAGTGCATTTCTGCGTCTGAGTCGAAATAGTTATGCTTTTCAACAAAGAATACCAAGAAAATGAAGCAAATTAAGTAATAGTTGTAATTTTGGTAAGTTTAAAATCATATGTTGTTTCTTAATCGGAAATAAAATGTGTTTTTTATGTCCCTTTAAGATCCTATTTTTTGACACTTTGTTTTCTAAATTCTTACTAATTGATTTAGCTGATTTACTTACTTGGTTCTCATATTGGATCTAATCATTTTCTCTTCTGATTCATACTGGGCCAGGTTTTCTGATTATGGGCTAGATTATAAGTGGAGTGCAAAATATTGATTCCGCAAAAGCGATATTTGCCCTCCACTTTGTAATACCAGTGCACGCAAATGTGTGCTAGCATTACAAGTTAGGTGTCTCAAGGCATGAGAGCAAGGCTCCCCTTGGAGTCTATGGATGTATGCTCTTGTGAGCACAATGCTTCCGGGCAATGCGAATGCAAGGTCACGTTTGCATTGCACGGAAGCATTGCGCTCATGAGAGCAGGCATCCATAGGCTCCAATGGGAGCATCATTCTTATGCTGTGAGACAGGGCATGAGAACTAGCGCTGTAAAGGGGGTAAGTCGCGCAGAGATGGGCAGCAAATATAAATGTATATGATTATATACATACATATTTATGTGTTAATATATGTATGTTGGTCTATGAATACGGCACATTTGTAAGCCGAAACGCATGAGACCAGATCTTTCTTTGTTCACCGCATCTATTTTACCAATAAAGAGTGATTATTTGTAACGCTGGGATCTCCTCATCTTTGTTCTTATGTTCACATATTAACACATAAATATATATGTATAAAAGCATATACATGGGGGCGGAGCCGGCCACATCCAAGATGGCAGCTAAAATTAGGAGCTCCGATATAAGAGAGCATTTAAAGTTTTAAAACTTCTGTTATCACCAAAATTTACAGTTAGAAAATGTATTGGGATGCTCCCTAGGTGTTCAGGGTATCGGCAGGACCAACTACAAAGCTCCGCACTGCGCCAGAAGGCAGATTACATGAAACTGCAGCTACATACAGACATGCGTGACTGAGGCCTACATGGAACAACACCCTGTCCTGAGTTAGCCTCAAAACACTCATATGGGAATCCGATAGCTGGATCACGCACCCGCCACCTATATATGCCTCCGATAAGCCCACTTTACCCAGGGTTATAAATTACTGACAGTCAGCACCAATTTGGTCTCACCTATACTTTGTATAAGCTCGTGAGACAAGAGGCCAAAGACCACGCAGCTGAAGGTCCCTTAAAACTGGATGCACCCTCATGCTAGATGCACCTTCAACTAATGAAGATGGAGATATCTCTCTTGAGAGCGCTATGTGCCCGACTCGACAACTACCGAGTGGACCTAATTGACACGCTTCATACTACAATGACATCCGCCTCTCGTGCGGATCCCTTCACAGCCCTCCATGCTAGTAGCTATGGCACCCTACCCGATCCACTAGATGGCTGCTACTGTGGGTTATCCATTGCGAGCCATGACTCTCCTATTACACCTGCTTTGAAGGACACACAGGAGTCTGAAGTCACCTCGCGACGGATAGACTCAGTAATCACAGGAAGCCTGCCGACTGGACACTGTCCAGATTCACTCACGGATGTCAGATGGAGCAACGGAACCCAGAAACTTGCGGCTCTCATGCACCGCTCGCAGATACCAGCAGAAACCTACTAACTGAATGGGGGAGAGGTAAACGCAAAAATAGCTCAGAAAATTTATACCAAAGCTCTCAGCCGATACCCCACTATAATGGAGTCCGGGGAAAACTGACACTTTACCCACAACAACACCTAGTGCTTCTTCTTTTCGCCAACGCTCTTTTCATGAACTGTGTCAGAAGAGGAATAGGATGAATCTCTCATAGCTTTATCTTGCTATTCCTATATAATGTTTGACACTGGCAAGGTATCAATTTGACATAATGTGCTGCACTTCAGGGGTAATATCTTCTAGATAACATATCACTTTATGGATCTCTATCTCTGGGACACTGACTCTATACCTAGGGCATGAATGATGGCTACATTGTCTGATAATAGATCCTTATTTCTCCTTAGTTCTGTTATTACTAAAATTGTTCTTATGTAGTAATATGCCCAACACAGTTTAATACTCTTGTTTTAATTTGTTAGATAACAGAGCCTTTTATTCTTGTTTAAAAGCTCTGCACTGTTTATACCTAGATTAGATATATGCATCATATAAATATTAGATGAGAACCAGTGTTCTCTACTTTATTAGGAGCTATGTTCTGATCGGGCATACCCTGTAATGTTATTTTCTTTCTTGTTTAGTATAGGTTGACTATTACTAGTAGTTCCTGGATTGCCCTGATATTGATGGGGAGAGCTCAATCGAAAGTAATGTATTTTACTAGATGACAGTTTTTCTGGGCTTTTCATTCTGTCACACATAAATAATCAGATATCTGGGGCTACTCTATACTAACATTAGCGTTTAGCAATTTCAGGAGCCCACATCTCCTTAACTCCTATTCCTTCCCAAAAGGGCAAGCAAGAGAAACATCTCAAGACACAGATCACTTCTGCGATATAAGATTTTGCTCTACACTACTTTTGATACTAATGTCCATACATGTATGTCTCAGTTTAAAAGTTATTTTCTAGCCTACTATTAGATCCAACTTAATGTCTTGATTGTTAGCAGCCTTATCAGTGTTAATGACAACTTAACTTGCTTAACTCCTCTTATGCATATTTGGGTACATATAGCTTAATATTTCTTTTTTAGCCCTACATCATTCATAATGTCTGTCATTGTATTTTATCCCTCACAAGCCTTTGAAATACTAGCTTACTCCACTTCAGTTATTTTTGCTCATATAATACTGCAATTACTTTTATCACTGTTTATACTAGCACACAGTATATCCCTTACTAGGTTATATATGTACTTCTAGAAATAGTGCTGTTTAATGTCTAATGTCTGTTGAACTCCTTATTTATGGTATGCTTACATATATATGGTAACTTTGAGATGACAGGAGATAATTGTTATAACCGCTATAGTAGGTTTAATAGTACATAGTACAATAAGTACAGTATACATATTATATTCAGCTCCCTAGTATATTGCTGACAGGCGAGCAAGATAGAATACAAAGGAGTCCCTCAGAAGTAACTGAAGTCACGTTGTTATGTGAGTATTCATGGGATTGAAATACTAGCTTACTCCACTTCAGTTATTTTTGCTCGTATAATATTGCAATTACTTTTATCACTGTTTATGCTAGCACGCAGTATATCCCTTACTAGGTTATATATGTACTTCTAGAAATAGTGCTGTTTCAAGCCTAATGTCTGTTGAACTCCTTATTTATGGTATGATTATATATATATAGTAACTTTGAAATGACAGGAGATAACTGTTATAACCGCTTTAGTAGGTTTAATAGTACATAATACCATAGTACAGTATACATATTATATTCAGCTCCCTAGTATATAGCTGACAGGCGAGCAAGATAGAATACGAAGGAGTCCCTCAGGAGTAACTGAAGTCACGTTGTTATGTGTGTATTCATAGGATTATTCTAGGAGATATAACAGCCCGCTTAGTACCTTTAATAACAAGCTTTACAGCAGATTATTGCACATGCAAGTAGTAACCCTTTTATTAAGCTAGCCTACTTATTTTAGTCTTTTCCCCACCCAGCTTCATTAAGATTTCTTCTCCCATCCCAGGCAAACTGTATTACATTAGCAGATGACTCCCCCATCCCACATTTCATCTAAGAATATATAATCTCACCTTTAGTTATTGTAGACGCTGCTGGGCCGTGTTCACTGGGAAGACACGGCTCGGGATAATATTTGATTTAGTGAACTTGGTCTGAGATATGTATACAATACCAAAATGCATACATGGTGATAGAGATATCTGTCTAAGTGGGTGCCTTGTTTTAATTCTACCCCTTAATTGGTGCATACTCAGTCATCTTACTACTTCTCCTACCGTACACTAGCAGGATGTACGCCTGGTTTCCCCCAGCCTCTATCTAACTCTACGTCATGAATAATACAAAGAATTAACTAAGTCATCCCATAATTTAGAAGCATCTCCCCCACACAGACATTATCTATACATACCTGTAATCACTATACTAATTAGAGGTTCCCCAAATTAGCTTCCTGTTTGTTTATATGTCTGGGCCTAGCATTGTGGCTTACCATAAGCTTACCTAACACCATTATTTTGCTCCCAGCATAATATTTACCTTGACCCTTAGCTGTGCGGGGGGCATTTCCCCCAATACACCTGCAGTTTAAATAACTATCCCTGAACACCTTTAGACTAACTTATCTATTAGGCCTACATTACCATAATCCCATGAATCTCACAAAGAAATTGATATTTCACCTCACCTTCAAAGATACATTCCCCAAGCAGACATCCCATGTATACATATATACTCATGATGCTAATTAAAAGGCTCCCCAAGTCATGTATACCACCCTCATCTAATCTAAATTTTTTTTTTATTCATATTGGAAACCCAGATATGCTATACAGTTACCTTAAAAGGCTCCGCCCCCCCTTCACTCCCCTCCCCCTTTTACCGAGCGGCTCTTGCCCGCTGAATTTCCCTTCTATACACTTTGGCCCAAGAGAGGCCAGACAAAAGCCAACTCCCTACATCATACAGTTTAAAGATTATCGATTACCTATATCAGAGTAGGGATCATTTGCTATATTATATAAAAAACGAGGTTCCATTATTATGTGTTTCAGTCACCCTTGTTCACTATAATCTAAGCTACACTTTAAGCTCTTGGTCTCAGAAGTAGTGTTACAACTCATCTCAGTGGTTATGCCATCTCTATTGAATGTATTTTACTATATGATTACGGTTCTCATCTATAAATGTACAGTAATACTACTACTTGAATACAGTGATAACCATTGTTACACAGAGATTTTAATGTTCTAGTTCAAATCTCCTTTTTATAAGAGTCATGTATAATTATTCTTATTACTTATGATCCGTGCCTGAACACATTGTTTGTTTTGTTGATACTGTTCAATACCTCAATAAAAAATTATTTAAAAAAAAAAAAAAAAAAAAAGCATATATATTTACAGGGAACACACAGTCCCCATAAACTGCTGTGAAAAGGCACTTTTCAGTGCCATTTTTTTTTTTTACACCCCACACCCACCAACTTTAGCACCCAAAAACTGCTTAGTGAAGTTGTTTTTTAATAAAAAATAATGCTACTTTTTTTTATAATAGAAAACTAAAACATAATTTATTTTGGGGGAAATTCGAGCACTTTTAGAAAATTAACCAGATATCTGATGTCTGAGCGCTAATTGAAAGAATGTTTTCTTTCATGATTCAGAAAGAACATAAAATTTTAAACAACTTTCCAGTTTACTGCTATTTTCTAAACTGCTAATTGGTGGCTGCACAAATATGCCTCTTTTCGTTGTCTTTCAGCTAGCTCCCGGTGTTGCATTATTACTCCTTCAACAAAGGATAGCAAGAGAATGAAGAAAATTTGAAACTATAAGTAATTTGGAAAGTTGTTTAAAATGTTTTAACTGAATCATGAAATAAAAAATGCGCGTTCCCTGTCCTTTTAAGCTTCAATCAATCAGAAAAAAGTGAATTATTATCATCTTTATCAGTATAGAGAACACATGTATATGTCACTTTCCACAATGAAAGTCAATATATATGAATATTAAAAAAAAAAAGATTGCCTTCTTCTGAATAGTAACCCTTAATTGTATTTATTTATATAAAATATCAAAAAGATTACTATTTCCCAAATGGTAGCTATTGTTTCTTGAAAACTGTCATTTTTAGTTTAAGCAATTCCATTTTTGCACAGCTTCTTTTAATACATATATCAAGCTTTCTAGTTGTAAATTAATACATTATAATCTTCTATCTTATCATGTAAGTCAGGTGGGGGGCATGAGTCTGCTTTTAATATCTAATATCTTAGTAATAATTCTGAAGAGGGAAAACACATTTATATACAAGCAACATTAAAACAATAAAATTCTTTAACAAAAATTAAATTGTGTGATTCCACTGGCTCATAGTAGCAGCACTAACTACTACCTTAACTGTATTTAAGTTTAAAGGGACAGTGTACTGTAAGGTTGTTTTTACATTAATATGTGTCTTATCATCCCAGCTGCATACTATAAACTATATTACTTTTTTTATATATAAAATAAATGGTTTTGTTCTTTGAAACCACAATCTATTAAAATTGGTTGAGCTTACAGTTAAATCAGATTTCTTTATTATATCACTTTCTGTACACACATGCTTCTTTATATTATCTGTCTTGCAAACCAAAGCCCAATACTTATAGAGATAAACTAAAAATTAACTTTGACTTACTTATTGCTCCTACCCCTCACTGGGAGTATAATTGATTTTGCTAGCTATGTTTACATAACCTTTTTATAGCCAATACTTAAAGAGACATGGTACCCATATTTTAAAAACCCTTGAAAGTGATGCAGCAAAGCTGTAAAACGCTGACTAGAAAATATCACCTGAACATCTCTATGTAAAAAAGAAGGATATTTTAGATCAAAATGTCCTAAGTATTCACACCTCATTGTAAAGGACTTTAAGTAGCAAATCAGTATGCTTGTCCTGGGACTTGCAAGGGAGTGTGACTCATGCACACTCATGTTATTTCCCTATTCAGTTTAAAGAAGTTTACTATGAAATCTCATGAGATCACAGTAAAACAGTTCATGACATCAGCCCTGATGATGCTTATTGGCTGCTGTTCATTTGTTTCTTTCTTTTTTCTTATACCTGCAGCTGGGCAGTAACTGAAAGATAACTTTTTACAGAGCACTTTCTCCGGTGAGCTGAATTTTGAGGTAAAATATCTTCCTTTTTTACAAAGAGATGTTCAGGTGATATTTTCCTGTCAGATTTTTACAGTTATGCTGCATCATTTTCAATTGATTTTGCATATGAGTATTAAGTCCCTTTAAGTATAGAAACTTTCAGTATAGGAAGTAACACCACAGACAAAATCAGTATTTAAAAAAACTGAAATAAAGGTAAAGTATATATTTGTAACCAATTCAATGCACTCCAGCAGGTAAAAAGGATCATTGGGAACATAATGGATTTTTTTTTTAGGTTACATGGCCCCTTTAAGCTGCTGTCCGCTCTCATAAACGAATATCAGATGAAACTAAAGATATTTTTTTTGATCAATTCATCCAAGATTATTTTGCTGTCTATTGATCAGTCTGAGATTGAACTTGATTTATATCCCCATGCACAAGTTGCTAGACAAATGTGTTGAGATATCTTACTAGTGTTTGAATGTGTAGCCCATGTTGAATCTTGGTTGTTTGAATATGGTCTGAGTTTCTGGAGGACGTTGAAAGAGCAGTTTTAGTTGAGGAGACAATCAGGAACAGCTTTAAATGCTTTAATGAATAAATTAAATATTGAATCATACTTGTGGTATTTACACAAATGTAACAAAAACAATATCCATTCAAGCAAAACAGTAACCCAGATGAGGTAAAGCACAGAAATGAAGCAGTGTCAAGTTGTAGATTACAAATTATACAAAGGAAATACAATGTTCACTCATTTATATAAACCATCAACAAAAAGACATACAGTGAGGCACACATTAACATTAACACGCAGAAATGGTAATTCAGAATACAACTTTTAACCATGTTTGCAAAATGTATACAATACATCTTAAAAATAAAATTCCAATATTTCTCTTTAAGAAAAATGCCTAATGGGCATTTGTTTGTGCACAGGTTAAATTGGACTCATATTACAAGTTGAGCGCAATCGTAAATGCGTGAGCGCAATAGCGATGTACGCTAGAATCCTTACTGAAATTACAAAGTTGCATCAAACACATCAAAAATACATTACAAAGTACAGTTGCACTCATAATAACACTGTCTAATACAACAACAAAAAAAGAAAATATCGCTCACAAAAGTCATAAGGGCTCAAGGATATGAGATATCAATTCTTCAAATCAGCCAATAGGATTTCAGTAGCTCTTATCCTTTTGGCTGTTTTGAAAAGCCAATAGGATTTCAGAAACTCTCATCCTATTGACTGATTTGAATTTGAAGAATCAAATCAGCCAATAGGAATGCAAGGTACGCCATTTTGAAACGGGTACCTTGCATTCAACTTAAGTCAACGGCGGTGATCGTATGAAGAGGGTTATTAGATTAGGTGTAATTGCTTTTATTTTTGATTATTTATTATTTTTTTGTAATCTTAGAGTTTTTAATTTTTTGTAATTTTAGATTTTTTTAATTTTTTCGTACTATTATCTTTTTTTTAAATTTGTGATTTTAATTTTATTAGAAAAGTTATGTTATGTTAATTTATAGTTTAAACTTAGTTTTTTTATTTCACAGGTAAGTTTTTATTTATTTAAAGATAGTTATATTGTAATTTTCATTTAAAGTTAGGGGGGTGTTAGGTTTAGGGGTTAATAGTTTAATTTAGTGTTTTGTGATGTGGGGAGGCGGCGGTTTAGGGGTCAATAGGTTTAGTTTAGTATTTATGATGTGGTGGGCTGGTGGTTTATGTGTTAATAGGTTTATTTAGTGGTAGCAATGTCGGGGAGCAGCAGATTAGGGGTTAATAACTTTATTTAGTGTTGGTGATGTCGGGGAGTGGCGGATTAGGGGTTAATAATTTTATTTACTGTCGGTGATGTTGGGGCGCGGATTAGGGCTTAATCATTTTATTTACTGTAGGCAATGTCGGGGAGCGGCGGATTAGGGGTTAATCATTTTATTTACTGTCAGCGATGTTGGGGGCAGCGGATTAGGGGTGTTTAGACAAGGGTGTTAGGTTTAAATGTAACTTTCTTTCCCCCATAGACATCAATGGGGTTGCGTTACGACGATTTGCCATTCTGCAATTGCAGGTGTTAGTTTTTTTTCTAACACTTTCTCCCCATTGATGTCTATGGGGAAACCGTGCACGAGCACATAAACTCATCCCTTGGCTTTTGTGCGGTATGGAGCTTAACGCAATATAACGCACAGCACAAGGAGGCTTTTCAGTAACTCGTAATTGAAGCGCTATGGAAAGTGTAATACAATTTTTTTTGCGTTATTTTCACTCCCTGTTTAAGGCAAAACTCTTAATCTAGGTGTATGTTTCTTAGCTGACATGGGCTAATTCAACATAGAGTAGTCCTGCCCCACCAGGGGGTATCATTACATAGCAGGCCAATAAGCTAAGAGCAAGTGGGCAGATGTTATACACGCAGAAACATAGAAAAGATATACAGATCAATTCAGCATCTATGAGTTTTTGGGGACTAAATCCAATCATCCTGTTCAAAGATTAGGTATAAATAAAAAAAACAAATATATAATCAGTATAAACAGTATATAGCGCTTTCGCGCATAAGGGTGAAGCAGCTACAATTAATTAAAATATAAACAGTACAAAATAAGTACCATAATCAAATGTTGAGTGCAAAAATCTGTACAAATTTAGTGAATATTAATAAACCAATGTAATTCATATGTGTACACTTATTCTAGAATACATTTTTTAATAAATAGAACATATTCTTCTATGTTAAGAAAATTGGGATGTGCAATATTTATATTTTCATGTCAGGTTAGCGCATATGAGAATATGAGTTTGAGTTAGCGTGCGAGTTGGTTGTTTTTTTTCTCCATTGATTTCTATGGATTAAGAGGTTATGTTTTGCACAACAGTCTAATTGTGCTATAAGTAACCTGTTTGCACACGTCGAGTTAGCGTGAGGGCGATACATTTTTACTTTACATTACTTTCAACTCATAATTTAAGCAGAACCCGACGAGCACAAAAACTTTACTTCAACTGCAATTAGCGATCTAGTCGAAGCGGTAAATACTGCTCCACTTGTAATCTGACCCAAAATGATTAAAGGGACATGAAACCCACATTTTTTTCATTCGTGATTCAGAAAGAGCATGCAATTTTAAACAAAAATCCAATTTATTTCTATTATTTAATTTGCTTCCTTCTCTTGTTATGCTTTGCTGAAAGGTTTATCTAGGTAAGCTCAGGAGCAGCAAATAACCTAGGTTCTAGCTGCTGATTGGTGGCTGCATATATATACACCGACTGTCATTGGCTCACCCATGTGTTCAGTTAGAAATCAGTAGTGCATTGCTGCTCCTTTACCAAATGATAACAAGAGAATTAATCAAATGTGATAATAGAAGTAATATTGCAAAGTTGTTTAAAATTGTATGTTCTACCTAAATCATGAAAGAACATTTTTGGGTTCCATGTCCCTTTAACAAATTCTAAAACCTTCTTTAAACCGTAGATGGCAATAACATTAAAAAAAAAAAGTTTCAAATCAATAAGATCTGAGGGTTTCAAACTTTGTAATTTATTACATATTATCTAAAGATCTATAAACAGTAGATTTTTGGCATAGCCACATCTGACTTTACACTAGAGAACACAGACGCATATTGCAAACATGGATATACACACAGAATTAAGCTGCACACATTTTTTCTTTTGTAGGATTGAAAGTGTCTTTTGCATCCAACTTGTTTTCTCATATTTCAGTTTATAGTCTGATTGTATTAATCCACCATGTGTGTTTTTACTATGGACCTAGTTTTTTTTTATGTGTTTCCAAACTATACCAATATTTACAAATCATGTATGCTGAAAGGTAGAAAAATTGACAAAATAAAGCAATATTTATATTTGAAATGATACCCCTGCCTTCCTGTCTAGTTATTTATTTTTTATAGTTTCACATTTCAATTAAATCAGCACTATCAGCATTCTGCTGGCACCTGTCTGCTACTCAATTCCATATGCTTTCTCTCTCATCAATGTGTTGCTGTCAGTAGGTTTACAATATATTTCTTTAATATGTAATTGACTATACTTTATAAGTAATAAAGTCTAGGTGGAATTGCCTATATTTTTGTATGCATGTGTTTGTATATTTTCAGTATTTTGAGAAAAGTTTGCCACCTTTTAGATGGCAAGAAAAAACTGTGAGATCTGCAGGGCAAAAATCTACAGAATTACAATGGGATTAGAGAGACTATTTCGTGGAATGTCCATGTCCAGACCATTTTATGTAAAAACAATTTATGTACAAATTTCATAGTGATTTTTGCACATCCAGTGTACCTAAATTACGATTTATACTATGCATTTTAATGAAATTTATTCCTTAGTAATTTACATACAAATTTTACATTTTTGATTAAATACAATTTTTGGTGAACAATTTTGTTACCATTTTTGATGCCGCTTAACAATACAATTTTTCTTTCTTCCTATTTTTATGCGAATGGTTCAATTGTTCATTTGTAAGATTTTAAAAATACGAATTTTATTGTGTAATATATGCATCGCCTCCCCATACAAAAGAGCAGTATACGGACCTTAGTGAGACATGTTTTCAGGGTAAAACATTCCACCAGGAAAACAGGACTGGCAATCATTCTTTAGTAATCCCATCATTCCAGACCTCTGATCCTCCGAAACACTCCTGCGTAATTGATTACTCGTCTAGAGAAATCTACTGCTTGACTTGGTTCCTGTAGTGCATCTCCTGCTTCTGCGGTTCCAGTCTACAATCCAGGCAATAGCCTTATTACCTTATATTTAGGCATATGCAATAATTAATTTGATAATCCAAAAATTATTTAAGGTAACATCCTAAACCCGAACATATTAGTAACAGAGAATCTTCAAGTCTCACAAAGCATTTGATGTGCCATTGACAAATATATGTTGGTGGTTATAATGCCACAACAGTAAAAGAATTGAGCATTGCAGGACCAACTTTGTCCCTTCTAACTGAAAGTGATACATTTTTTCCACTGAAATTAATAATTCATTGTTATTGCACGTGGTATTTAGATAAGGATTAAGGCATTTATATATAGCTAATGTCTTCATAGCTTTAGAACTGCTATATGTATCTTGTGGTATATGTTAATCTATGGGTCGTTAACAGAAAAACCAAGCAACTTATTATTACAATGTATGTAAATATCATTTATGGCTTTTAGGACATGTTGGGTAGTATGGTGACAAAAACTATAAAGTAGAGTGAAAGGCATGAGTGTTCTCCTGAGGGTAACTGAGTGACTGCTTGACAGACTGGCATCCTTAGAAGGGAAGAAGATGATGCTATATACAGTATCTCCCAGGAAACCATTAAATTTGCTTTAATATCTTTCAGTATGTTAAAATAAAAAGCCTGGTGCAGAACAGGACACTGTTGCTGGTGCAGTGACAATACCATGGTTGTACATGAAAAATTTAAAGCTGGAGGATACATATTGCTGTGGAACTTTGCATTTTTGTGTACCATTCCAGCACAGACCTGTTTTATAATACTGGGATAAAGGTGGACACTGGATCATATAACCCTCAAATAACCCTAACCTAAAGTGCCTGAACACTTTGCATACAGAATGATGAAAGACAGTGACTTTAATCACACTCCCTTATATTGCAATGCTCATAGATACCGGCTAGTGTATAGATCAAGCCTGATGCAGAACAGGACACTGTTGTTGGTGGAGTGACACCATGGTTACATTTTACAATACTGGGATATA
The DNA here is from genome assembly GCF_027579735.1 of Bombina bombina. Taxonomy (NCBI): domain Eukaryota; kingdom Metazoa; phylum Chordata; class Amphibia; order Anura; family Bombinatoridae; genus Bombina; species Bombina bombina. The sequence continues at coordinate 181,328,261 of NC_069502.1, forward strand.
GGTAGATATAACCCTAAGGTGCCCTCTGAACACTTTCACAGAATGATGAAAGACAATATTATTAATTTTCTATAATCTCTTTGGAGAAGGATTATTGACTTTTGCTTGCTTGCACCTTTATATTTTCTATTAACTTATTCTAGCATTAAGAGGTGCTACTCAAACTATTTAAACGTATATATTTTATGGGGCAGCAAACAAAAATATTGTATACTTGGCAAACTTATAGGTACAACAAACACCTTGTTATTGAAAGACATTTCTGTTGTCTTGCTATAAACAAACATACCAGCCAGGTTTAATAAAATATGAAAAGGAACATGGTTACGTGCTGCACGCCTTAAAAGAACTTGCCACTAACATTTAAAAATTAACTATTCTAATTTCTAGATTGCCTGTTTATAATGTTATACTGCTAGTTTTTATCGTTGTACAATTATGTTACCCGTCAAATGTAATCCAGCCTATAGCATTGTTCCCCATGATTAAATAGTGCACTGTTATATTTTATTCTGTATTTGCACTTTTGATTGGTTATGATAATTTACATTTGTTATTTAATATTTATTGTTGCTTGTTATATTATTAATATATTTTATTAATATTTTATTTAACATGTTCTGTGAAATTTACTCATCTTTACAACTTTGTGACAAGCAAATAAAACAGGTGTTATATATTTCATAATGTCTTTTGAGTTACAGTTCTTCATACTTATAACAATAAGCTACCTTAAATTATTAGCTAGTCTGTAATACTGTATTGTGCTTGGGCAACTGTCACATGACAATAAAAAAGTATCGGTAATTGGTATCGGCGAGTACTTGAAAAAAAGTATTGATACTTGTACTCGGTCTCAAAAAAATGGTATCGGTGCAACCCTAGTTTTCTCTAACAGGTTCTATGTGCAATTTATTTTCATAGAATCTAGCATACATAAAAATCATATAATAAAATAAAATAAACAACCTTCTAGTTCTTATAATTCTTGTGTGCTAAGCAAATTGCAATTCATTTTTACTTTGAGGCCCATCTCTCATTTTAATTAATAAATAAATACATTTGTATTTGATATCTGAGATCACTAACTTTTACAGCTATTATGAAAGTAAAATATAATTTGATCACATTTAATTTCCCTTAGGGTAATATTGATTTAATGTTATTATGATCTGCTGCAAAAAAATTTACTATTTTCTCCAACTGATACATTTTAACTCACAGCCAAATTTCATAAAGGTGAATGTTCACTTTAGCATTGCCTTAAAATCCTCATAAGTATGTATGGAATGTATTCCTAACTTAATTACACACAGTATATTCTTCTAATTATGATTATTATTATTTTTATAGTAGCAATAATAACAACTTGGATTCCTAAATAATTTAATTTTTTTTTAAATAAAATAATGTAGTCCTTTATTCATACACTGGGGCCGATTTATCAATGTCTGTTCGACAGACATCGCTGAATGCGGACGGCATATGCTGTTGGCATTTAACATTGCACAAGCAGTTCTGGTGAACTGCTTGTGCAATGCCGCCCCCTGCAGATTTGTGGCCAATCAGCCGCTAGCAGGGGGTGTCACTCAGCCCGATCATATAGGAACGAGGCTCCCATGGGAACAGGGGAATCAAGCTCCATTCGGAGCTTAATAATTCGGCCCCACTGTGTCTAATAAAAAATTTCAAAACACACTCAAATTATTTTTAGTCTGCAAATATTCTACTTAACGGAAAGGGACTATCACCCACTTATAAATCAGTTGTTTATATTATTTAAATAAATGAAAATGAACAATAAAATAAATTAATATGATTTGCAGCTGCATCATTGGTCATAATTAAAAAGATAATGCTTTGTGTAGATTTGTTTTGCTATTTAAAGTGAGAATAGAAAAATACAAAGTAAAACTATGTTATGTTTCAGGTGTAATTTTAAAAATACTTAACATGAATTTCAATACAGTCCAAGAACATTTGCAAATGTTAAATTGTTGTAATTTATGGCATAAGCTGGATGGTATCATTTTTATTTTTTATACTCACAGGCGCATGCAGTGAGCAATTCCTGGTTATATTCATTCAGACAGAGCTTCAGTCTATTTGAATTGCTAATGGTGTCGTGAAGAGGTCGGGCACAGCTTGAGACTCACAAATCAGTTTCACTATGTAATAAGTATATAAAAAGGGGATTTTAACTATGCATCTCAGCAAACCTAAGCAAAAACTCAGACAACAGTTTTCCTTGTGAGTCATTTAATATGAAAACAGGCTTCTTAACATGCTTTTAGAACATGTGATTAAAAAAAGAAAGAAAAGAAAAGCACATTAATGACTTTGGTTTGTTCAATTACAAAAATACTGGGTTTCTTTGCATAAAATAATGTTTGCTTCATTAGATACCTTATTTTTTTAGCTGTGTATACTGAAATACAATAACATGTGTGTATATGCAATGCATCTGGCTATATGTAATATAATAAACACAAAAGAATAATAGGACCATTTATCAGTGGAAGATATCTAAGAAGTTACATTATACCTGCTCTTCCAATTAACATATGACATTTTATGTGGGCAATTTAACAATTATAGTAACCACTAATCAGCAAATTAAAAACAATAGGACATGACATAAATAAACAATAAGGATGTTTTAGTATTTATATGGATTTTGTTAAGCAAGAGGACTTAGTAGGACTATGATGATGTTAGGAAGATACAAATATTTACATCAGTGCCATGATGTTTATCAAGTGATGCAAAAAGCAGTGCTATTTTAAAGTTGATCAGGAAGAAATATGGCTGATGTATCTGCTTCGAGGAGTATAGGCAAAATCAAATACGCTATAGATAGTGTTATAGCTCCTTCAGCTACTAGCAATTTGTTTTTAGTGCATGGAAAATTTCAAAATTTTAAAATGGAGATGCATAGCCATGTGAAACAAACAATTACATTACACAGTAACAGTTTTCCAGAAGTTATTTATTGTATTTGCTTGTAAAAGTGACGGGTTGCAGAGGTTATTGGCTATTGGGAATAGCTTCTTATTGTAAAATTGGCTATTTCTGATTCATTGGGCCATGGCACTTAAAGAAACATGAACCCCAACATTCATAGAGCATATATTTTTAAACAACTTTCCAATTGACTTCTATTATCAATTTTGCTTAATTCTATTGGTATCTTTTTTTGAAGGAGCAGCAATGCACCTATAGGAGCTAGGCAAACACATTGGTAAGGCATCACAATATATATGCATATGTCCAGCAACCAATCAGCTGCTAGGTTTCCAACTCTTGAGCCTACCTAGGTATGCTGCTCAACAAAGGATACCAAGAGAATGAAGCAAACAAGACAATAGAAGTAGTTTGGACAGTTGTTTAAAATTGTATGCACTATCTGAATCATACAAAATGTTTGGATTTCATGTCCCTTTAATAACTCTCAGTTTTGGGGGAAAATAAGATGAATATGAAGCACAGAACCAAGCATAAGTGCCACTGTTACTTGGCTCTTTGAATTTGGAATTTCTAGCAAATATGGTGCAATTATTCCTCTCCTCCAAAAAGAAATAATATTAAAGCTAAGGTCTGAATTAATAAAAAGTAGACGATTGTGTTCTTTGGGGTTTTTCTTTGACTGTCATCATCACTCAAGGTTTTGACATGGCTACAATAGCTACTGGTTAAGCTTAAAATTAAACATTCTAGTACAGCTAAGTGTAGGTGTAATTCAATTAAGATATAGACAATCTAGAAAGGTTATATATACATCTTAAGGCATTCGTCTATAATACTCTGTGTAGACAAGGATCTCAAAAAGATCAAAACACATGTAAGAAATCAGAATTTAAAAAAAAAAACATTTTTACAGGACATATACACTTAAAAAAGAATAGATTGTAATACCAGTTGAATTTGCTTATCTAATGCCTAGATTTAGAGTTCTGCGTTAGCCGTCAAAAGCAGCGTTAAGGGGTCCTAACGCTGCTTTTGGCCGCCCACTGGTATTTAGAGTCATGCAGGAAAGGGTCTAACGCTCACTTTCAAGCCGCGACTTTTCCATACAGCAGATCCCCTTACGCCAACTGCGTATCCTATCTTTTCAATGGGATCTTCCTAACGCTGGTATTTAGAGTCTTGGCTGAAGTGAGCGGTAGACCCTCTACCGACAAGACTCCTACCGCCCATGGAAAGGCTGTAGTTAAGATCTTTATGGGCTAACGCCAGTATATAAAGCTCTTAACTACAGTGCTCTAAAGTACACTAACACCCATAAACTACCTATGTACCCCTAAACCGAGGTCCCCCAAATCGCCGCCACTATAATAAATATTTTTAACCCCTAATCTGCTGACCGCACATCGTCACCACCTACATTATCCCTATGAACGCTTAATCTGCTGCCCCTAACATCGCTGACACCTACATTATATTTATTATCCCCTAATCTGCCCCCCAACGTCGCCACCACCTAACTTCAAGTATTAACCCCTAATCTGCCGACCGGACCTTGCCGCTACTATAATAAATGTATTAACCCCTAGAGCTAAGTCTAACCCTAACCCTAACACCCCCCTAAATTAAATATAATTTTAATCTAACAAAATGAATGAACTCTTATTAACTAAAGTATTCCTATTTAAAACTAAATACTTACCTGTAAAATAAACCCTAATATAGCTACAATATAACAAATAATTATATTGTAGCTATTTTAGGATTTATATTTATTTTACAGGCAACTTTGTATTTATTTTAACTAGGTACAATAGCTATTAAATAGTTATTAACTATTTAATATCTACCTAGTTAAAATAATTACAAAATTACCTGTAAAATAAATCCTAACCTAAGTTACAATTAAACCTAACACTACACTATCATTAAATTAATTAAATAAATTAACTACCAATACCTACAATTAATTACAATTAAATAAACTAAACTAAATTACAAAAAAACAAACACTAAATTACAGAAAATAAAAAAAGATTACAAGAATTTTAAACTAATTACACCTAATCTAAGCCCCCTAATAAAATAAAAAAAATAAAAAATAATAAAATGGGATCTTCTTCCTTCTTCCATCCTTCTTCCATCCTTCTTCACCGATGACTACCCGATGAATGAAGGTTCCTTTAAGTGACGTCATCCAAGATGGCATCCCTCGAATTAAGGTAGGAAAAATCTGATTGGCTGATTCAATCAGCCAATCAGATTCAAGTTCAATCTGATTGGCTGATCCAATCAGCCAATTGGATTGAGCTTGCATTCTATTGGCTGATTGGAACAGCCAATCAGAATTTTCCTACCTTAATTCCGATTGGCTGATAGAATCCTATCAGCCAATCGGAATTTGAGGGACGCCATCTTGGATGACGTCACTTAAAGGAACCTTCATTCATCAGGTAGTCGTCGGTGAAGAAGGATGTTCCACGCCGGAGGTCTTGAAGATGGAGCCGCTCCTCGTCGGATGGATGAAGATAGAAGATGCCGCTTGGATGAAGATGTCTGCCGGGCTGGATGTCCTCTTCTGCCCGGATAGGATGAAGACTTCTGCCGGTCTGGATGTCCTCTTCTGCCCCATCGGATGAAGACTTCGGCCCGGCTGGGTGAAGACGACTCAAGGTACGGAGATCTTCAGGGGGGTAGTGTTAGGTTTATTTAAGGGGGGTTTGGGTGGGTTAGAGTAGGGGTATGTGGATGGTGGGTTTTAATGTTGGGGGGGTTGTATTTTTTTTTTACAGGCAAAAGAGCTGATTACTTTGGGGCATGCCCCGTAAAAAGCCCTTTTAAGGGCTGGTAAAAGAGCTGATTACTTTGTAATGTAGAATAGGGTAGGGACTTTTATTATTTTTTTTATTTTATTTTATTAGGGGGCTTAGATTAGGTGTAATTAGTTTAAAATTCTTGTAATCTTTTTTTATTTTCTGTAATTTAGTGTTTGTTTGTTTTTGTAATTTAGTTTAGTTTATTTAATTGTATTTAATTGTACGTATTGGTAGTTAATTTATTTAATTAATTTAATGATAGTGTAGTGTTAGGTTTAATTGTAACTTAGGTTAGGATTTATTTTACAGGTAATGTTGTAATTATTTTAACTAGGTAGCTATTAAATAGTTAATAACTATTTAATAGCTATTGTACCTAGTTAAAATAAATACAAAGATGCCTGTAAAATAAATATAAATCCTAAAATAGCTACAATATAATTATTCGTTATATTGTAGCTATATTAGGGTTTATTTTACAGGTAATTATTTAGTTTTAAATAGGAATACTTTAGTTAATAAGAGTTAATTTATTTTGTTAGATTAAAATTATATTTAATTTAGGGGGGTTTTAGGGTTAGACTTAGCTTTAGGGGTTAATTATAGTAGCGGTGAGGTCCGGTCGGCAGATTAGGGGTTAATAAGTATAGGTAAGGTAGCGGCGACTTTGGGGGGGGGGGAAGATTAGGGGTTAATAGATATAATATAGGGGTCGGCGGTGTTAGGGGTTCATAGGGATAATGTAGGTTGCGGCAGTGTCCGGAGCGGCAGATTAGGGGTTAATAATAATATGCAGGGGTCAGCGATAGTGGGGGTGGCAGATTAGGGGTTAATAAGTGTAAGATTAGGGGTGTTTAGACTCGGGGTTCATGTTAGGGTGTTAGGTGCAGACTTAGAGAGTGTTTCCCCATAGGAAACAATGAGGCTGCGTTAGGAGCTGAACGCTGCTTTTTTGCAGGTGTTAGGTTTTTTTTCAGCCAGCTCAGCCCCATTGTTTCCTATTTTGCCATCTTACCGCTACCGTAAGCAATGCTGGTATTTAGAGTTGAAGTGGAGCTAAGTTAGGCTCAACGCACCCTTTTTTGAGCCTAATGCAGCCCCTCAGACAACTTTCAATACCAGCATTGTTGGAGTTGTGCGCTGGGAAAAAAAGCAGCGTTAGCTACGCGGGTCTTTAAAACTCTAAATCTAGCCGTAAGTTTTTAAATAGGGAGGAGCTCCAGCACAGGCCAGGGCAAATAAAAGTAGGTGTAAAAGATAAAGCTGATAAAGGATGAAGACTAGTAAAACAATCTTCTCATAATTAGAATAAATAATGCCCTCTAGTGGTTCAGAGAAGAAAAAGAAATATAATGCAAAAGGAGAAAAATATATAGCACTATTTTCTAAATATGGGGTGCGATCACATATGCGGCATCACCCGCAAACGCCGGTGACTCTGGTTTTTGGTCCGGTATTGCAATCACATATACGGTGCCGCATATAAATGTGGGGCGTATATTTCTCCCATTGCCCGCTAATTTTACTCCCATAAACTAACAAAGAACATTCACCGCAAGGACTTACGCGGTGAAAATGTAGAAATTTCACTCCATTTTAACCTTGCCACACATAGCTAGGCGCAGCAAGCCTTGCGCTGCACAGTATCTATCTACCTGTCAACGAATAAAGTATATTAACCCCTTATCCGCCAACCCCCACATCGCAATATAGCTAATAAACATATTAACCTCTAATCTGCCATTCCCCCACCTTGGAATCTACGTATTAACCCCTAATCTGCCAACCCCCACATGGCAAAGTATCTAATTAACATATTAACCCCATATCCGCCAACCCCCACAACGCAATAAACCTAATAAATCTATTAACTCCTAAACCGCCAAACCCCACATCTCAAATGATCTAATTAACATATTAACCACTAACCCGCCAACCCCCACAATGCTCTAAACCTAATAAATCTATTAACCCCAAAAACCCCAACCACCCACATCGCAATAAACCTAATTAAACTATTAACTCCTAATTTGCCAACCCTCCATAATGCAAATACCTAATTTAATTTCTAATCCCCCTAACCTAACACCCCCTAAATTAACCCCAATTATATAATATATAATAATAATTTGCGATTTATATAGCGCTTTTCTCCCTGTGAGACTCAAAGCACTTTACAAATATACTGTACCAACATAAGACATAAAAGTTAGGAGTTTCTGAAGGTCAGATAAGCGGACTGAATGCCTGATGGAAGAGGTGGGTCTTTAGCTTTTTTTTAAAAGTCTGTAAGGACGGTGCCTCTCTGATTGCGCACGGTAAAGAGTTCCAGAAAGTAGGCGCAGCGTGGCAGAATGCTCTGGAGCCTGAGTTTGTCCTTATTCTTGGCACTGAGAGGAGGGATGTGTTGGCTGACCTAAGTGAACGGGATGGGATGTAGGGTGTCAGGAGCTCTTTCAGGTACTGTGGGCCTTGGTTGTTTAAGGCTTTGAATGTCAGCAGGCAAATTTTAAAATATGTTCGCCATTTAATTGGAAGCCAATGCAGGGAGTGGAGAACAGGTGTTATGTGGCAGGAGCGAATTTGATTGGTCAATAGTCTTGCTGCTGCGTTTTGTACTGTCTGAAGGCGATGGAGTTCTTTTTTGGGAGGCCCAAGTAAAGTGCATTGCAGTAATCTAGCCTAGAGGATACAAATGCATGGATTAATGTTGGCATATCATCTGGTGGAATTAAGTGTTGTATCCTGGTTATGTTTTTCAGATGAAAGTAGGCAGATTTTATTACGGAGGAAATCTGCTGTTTAAAAGATAGTCCAGCGTCAATCAGCACTCCGAGGTTTCGTACCTTTGCTGAACTAACGAGTTCAGAACCTCCAAGCTCCAGGCCAGTTGGGAAATCGTGGGATATTTTTGATGCCCGGGGTCCCCTCACCAAGAGTAACTCTGTTTTGTCCGGGTTCACTTTGAGACAGCTAGCATTCATCCATTCTATGAGGTCTGTTAAGCAACTGTTTATGCGGCATGCTGGGTCTGTAGTATCTGGAGCAAAGGAGAAGTAGAGTTGTGTGTCATCAGCGTAACAATGATACCTTAGGCCATGTCGGTTAATGATGTCCCTCAGTGGTAATAAGTAAATTGTGAATAGCATGGGAGAAAGGATAGATCCTTGTGGAACTCCGCAGGCCAGTTCTGTTGGCGCTGATGAGCTTGATCCTGATATTACTCTCTGTGATCTACCAGCGAGGCAGGATTTAAACCAGTTAAGGACTGTGCCTCCTAGACCACAGATGTACTGCAAGCGCTCTATTAGAATCCTATGGTCAATGGTGTTAAATGCAGCTGAGAAATCCAGGAGGATTAGAATGGAGTAATCGCCTTTGTCTCTTACCATGAGGAGATCATTTAGCACTTGGACTAGCGCTGTTTCAGTGCTGTGGCAGCATCTGAAGCCTGACTGGAAGGGATCGAATATGTTTAGACGTGATAGATGGGCTTCCAGTTGAGTTGCCACTACTTTTTCAATTATTTTCCCCAGAAATGGGAGGTTGGATACCGGTCTGTAATTAGTCATGCAGTCTGGGTCTAATAAAGGTTTCTTTAGGAGTGGTTTTACCACAGCTTCTTTTAGAGGATCTGGAAAGTCTCCTGTTTTTAGTGAACACTGCACTATTTTTGTGAGGACTGGGGCGAGTGTTTCAATGCATCCAGATATGAGCTGAGTTGGAGCAGGGTCTAAGTCACACGTAGTAGGGTGCAACTTTTGTATGGTGTTTTTAACTTCTTTTATATCCACATTTGTAAAAGTGGACCATAAACTGGGGCAGTCTGGCATTCCATTGTAGTGGTTCTGGTGTGTAACTGTTTGGCCTGCTGTGATAGCAGTTCGGATTGAGGAAATCTTGTCTCTGAAGAAGTTTGCAAATGCTTCACATTTATCCTGAGAAAAGTTGGTGGGGCTAAGCATGCATGCTGGTTTGCAGAGCCTTTCTACTGTGCGAAACAGTTGCCTGGGTCTATTGTGGGAGAGTGCAATTTCACGTGATAAAAATGAAGATTTTTTCTGAGTTATCTTGGATTGATATTTATTTAGATGTTTGATAAGAGCGGCTTTATCCTCTGGATCATGTGTTCTGCGTCACTTTCTCTCAAGCTTATGTCCTGTTCTTTTCATTTCTCTGATGGAGCTATCAAACCACGGTGCATGGTTGTGGCTTTGGACAGTGCGTATGCGAGTTGGTGCAATGCTTTCTAGGGTGTATCTCATGGTTTTGTTGTAGAGTCGGACTAAGGAGCTGGGGTCTTCGCAGGTGTCCATTAGTTCACTTAGATCCATATGTGATGCTACATCCAGTGGTGTCCCCCCTTTTAATGAGCGGTGTTTGACCAGGTTCTGAGGCTGGTGTCTGGTTGATTGTGATACAATGGAGAAGTGAATGGAGTGGTGGTCTGACCAGGTAACTGGGTTTACAGTTACTGGTGACACTTCTAGTCCAGACTGAAACACTAGATCAAGTGTATGACCTTTTCTGTGGGTGGGAGTGGTGACGATTTGTGTAAAGCCGAGTGTACTCATCAAGCTGAGGAGATCCTGCCCAAGCAGGGATAGGGTGTTGTCAATCCAAGTGTTGAAGTCTCCTAATATAAGCCATCTGGGGTGTTCAAGGATTAAGCCAGCCAAAAGGTCTGGGAGTTCCTGAAGAAATCTCTTCCCATCTCCTGGGGGTCTGTATATTATCAGTATTCGGAATCCTCTCTCTATTGAGAGGCTGGCAGCTATACATTCAAAAGATTGGGTTTTGTGGACTGATATTGGTCTGGGATTTAAGGATGATTTTGCACAGATCATAACTCCGCCTCCCTTGCGCTCTTGTCTCGGGCGGTGGAACACTGTGTAATTGTCTGGAATAGCTGCCTCTAGAATAGGCCCTGCATTTTCATCTAACCATGATTCTGTGATGCATGCTAATTCACATGTTTCAATAAGATCGGAAATAATAGCTGTTTTGTTCTTTATTGATCTGGCATTGCATAGGATTGCTCTGATAGGACAGTCTTGGGATTCTGAGTTTTTGCTCTGTACTTTGGAGACAACGTGTCTTCTAATAGGGATCACACAAAGAGATTTTCTTGATTTGATAGTGCGGTTTTTGTGGCTTTTAGGTTGGATCACTTCAATTGGGCTTGCGGGTGGACAGGATGGTGGGGCAGCTGTGATAGTGTCAGGATATAGAACTTTAAATTTTGATTTTCCTCCACGACAGCCCCTGTCGGTCCCTTTGAAAATGCTGAGTGATTTTAGGGTAGCCACTAGTGAGGGACTGAGTGCTGCGACTGCTTTTTGGGGTCTTATGGAGTGCAGATGTGAGGTTGTATAGGTGGTCATTCCCTCTGCAGTGAAGGGGTTAAAATAGCTTCTAGTATTTGTAGGAATGTTAGCAGTGGGGGCTGGTTACATTGCCCTGCTCTATAGAATTCAGGCCAGAGTGAGGTGTGAAATTTTGCACTTCAGGCTGCATTGTAGATAACAGATAAGAAAGCATGCAGGGGTTTTTAAAACCAATGTATTTTAGTAAAATAGACTTAATCAATTAGTTTTTCTTGTGTTTAGAAATGAAATCTGAGCATTGTTAAATGGATGATGAAATCCAAAATCCAATTTGTGCATGGGTTGAGTGTTTTCTTTTTTTTTTTTTTTTTTTTTTAAGTGTACCTTGTTTGTGGTGTTCAGCTGAAGATATCTCTTTCTGGTAGTAAGATGGTCCTGTGGGAGTATATTTCCATCCGTTGAGTATCTCACTTTAGTAATGTCATCCGTTCAATTTTTATGAGTCTAGTTGTGCGTTATGTGGAGTCGGTATTGGTCCTTGAAATAATTATAATGAATTTTGAATGTAAGAAGGTTAAAATTAAGATAAATCCAGAAGAGGTCAGGAGCCTGAGGAAAGTGTGGCAGCCAGCAGCAGCGCTACATACATTTAAATACTAACTTACAATTAAAATAAAAAAAACATAACATTACTTTAAAAATAAAAAACTAAGATTAAATTAAATTAATCTAAAATTACAAAAAATAAAAAGTCTAACATTACAGAAAAAATAAACTTAATTATCAAAAATAAAAATATTAAATCTAATCAGTATTAAAATAAAATTACCCCCCCAAAAGAAAACACCCCCTAATCTAAACTACCAATAGCCCTTAGTTAAACAGCTCTTTTTACATTTAAAAAATACTAAGTCCCCCTAACAGTAAAACCCCCCACCCACCAAACCCCCCAAAATAAAAAACCCTAAAACTTTAAAAACCTAAACTACCCATTGCCCCTGAATGGGAATTTGTATGGGCATTGCCCTTAAAGGGGCATTCAGCTCTTTTACAGCCCCCAAAAAAACCTAATCTAAGAAAAAGCCACCCCAAAATGGCGTCCCTTACATTCCTATTGGCTAATTTTATTTTTGAAATTCAAATCAGCCAATAGGATGAGGGCTACTTAAATCCTAATGGCTGTTCAAATCAGCCAATAGGATGAAAGCTACTGAAATTCTATTGGCTGATATGAATGTTATTTTTTGTAATTTAGTGTTTTTTATTTTTTGTAATTTAGTATTTTTTATTTTTTGTAATATTAGAATAAATTTGTTTTAGTAGTGTTAGGTTTTTTTTAATGTGTAATTAAGTTTTTTTTAATTGATAGTTATTTTAATTTTAGTATGATAGTTATGTTAGGTTAATTGTTAGTTTAAACTTAGTTTTTTTTTAATTTCACAGGTAAGTTTTTATTTATTTTAAGATAGGGATATTGTAATTTTAATATAAAGTTAGGGGTTGATAGATTTAGGGGTTAATAGTTTAATTTAGTTTTTTGCAATGTGGGGGGCTGGCGTTTTAACGGTTAATATGATTAGTTAGTGACGGTGATGTGGGAGGCCAGAGGTTTAGGGGTTAATAACTTTATTTAGTGGTGGCGGTGTCGGGGAGTGGTGAAATTGGGGTTAATAGCTTTATTATAGTATCGGTGTTGTTGAGGTGGGGGGGATAGGGGTTAATAACTTTATTATAGTGGCGGCAATGTCGGGGAGCGGCAGAATAGGGGTTAATAACTTTAATTAGTGGCGGCGATGTTGGGGGCAGTAGATTAGGGGTGTTTAGGGGGGTTTAGACTTAGGGTTTATGTCAGGGTATTTAAATGTAACTTTTTTTCCCCATAGACATCAATGGGGTTGCATTATGGTGATTGCCATTCCACGCTTCAGGTGCACGAGCAGCCCTTGTATTTTGTGCGGTATGGAGCTCATCGCCACCATATCGCACGCACAAGGCGGCTTTTTAGAAACTTGTAATGGCAGCGCTATGGAGGGTGAATTAACGCAACTTTTGCTGCATTCGTTTCACACCCTCTATAGCGCAAAACTTGTAATCTAGGTGTTTGTGTGCTAACCTGACCTACCCGAATTATGAATATTTCACATTCCAATATTCTTTACATAGCAGAATATGTTCTGTTTATTTTAAAATAAATATTTCAACATATACTGTATGTATTTGTATGTGTGTGTTTGTGTGTATGTGTGTGTTTCTGTGTGTATGTATATGTGTGTATGAATGTGGGTGTTTTTATGTGTGTGTACTGTATGTATGTGTTAGTGTTGTGTATGTATGTGTGTGTGTGTATGTATATGTGTGTGTATGTGTGTAAATGTGTGTGTATGTGTGTATCAATATGTGTGTGTGTGCATATTAATTTGTGCACACACACATATACAAACACTGTTGCTTATTTTGGACTTTTAGGGCATGTAGAGATGTAGTTATACATTGGTTGAAAGTTTAGTTCAGCCTTAAACGTGTTTGAACAGAATGAAACTGTTTAGGAAATCCCATGTGATTCAATAGTTCATTATGATACAGTTGTTAGGAAACTGTAGTAGTTGTTAAATTGCATGCACACTAAAATTACCATATTGTCAGCCCTTGTACATAATTTCACTTTAGTACAAATGCTAATAAAATAGGACAAAATTCATGGTTTTCTTAAATGTACTCTATGAAAAAATGTGATTTACTTCAGAGTATTTAATTTATATGTCACTGACTTCTTTCATATCTATAATTAATCATCCTGAAATATTTTATTGTTTAAAATAATACATTTTTTAAGTATTTAACTACGGGTGTTTTAAAACAAAATGCAATTTATGTATAATTACTAACATTTTACTGGATTTTGTTTGCTAATTATATTTTGTATAAAAGTAAAACATTTGATATAATTTTATAACTTGCAACAAGGTCTATGAGGATTATTCAATAAATGCAAAAACATTTTTAAGTAGATGTTCTAAGAAGCTAATCAATCAAAATCATGAGCTTTTGATAATTACATTATCTTGAGCTATTCATTAAATTTGAAGATGTAAAAATCATGAGATCATATAACAAGATGATGCTGAAGTTATATGCTACCAAATTTAGACATATTAACTTACCACTTAACAGATATCTCTCTTTTGAATTTAAAGAGTACAATACATTAAGGACTAGATTACAAGTGGAGTACAAAATTGTGCAATATTTGCGCTCCACTTAGTAATCCAGATGCCGATAGACACAACATAGAACCTAGCTCAGGGTTGGTCAGCAAAGTTTAAATAAATATATATATATATATATATATATATATATATATCAATATATATTTTTTATTTTATATGAGCATATTCACATATTAACACAGCAAATAGTATTTAAGCAGCTCTCTTTCTATTGGCTAATTCGAATTAGACAATAGAATGAGAGCTGCTTAAATCCTATTGGCTGATTTGAATAGCCAATAGGATTTTACCAGCCCTAATTCCTATGGGCTGATTCAAATTTTTCAGCCGATAGGAATGCAAGGGACGCCATCTTGAATCACATCTCTTGCATTGAAGTAAAATAGCTAAATGCCCTTTTAAGGGCAATGCACATATAAATGCCCTTTTCAGGGCAATGGGTAGCTTAGGTTTCTAGATAGTTTTATTTCATTTTGTTGGTTGGGGGGTGGGGGTTTGTAATGTTAGTGGGTCTTTGTAATTTTTTTTTTCACTAAAGATCTGCTATCCCTACGAAAGGTCCTTTTAAGGGCCATTGGTAGTTTATTCTAGATTAGGTTTTTTATTTTGGGGTGTTTTTTATGGTTATTAGAATAGGATTTTTTATTTATTTTTTTGATAATTTGTTTGTTATTTTGTGTATTGTATATTTTTAGTTTTTTTTTTTTTTTGCAAAAGAGCTGTTTAACTTAGGGCAATGCCCTACAAAAGGCCCTTTTAAGGGCCCTTGGTAGTTCGGGGGTGGGAGTTTGAATAGTGTTAGGGGTGTTCATATTTTTTTATTTAGCAAAATAGCTGTTTAACTCAGGGCAATGCCCTTCAAAAGGCCCTTTTAAGGGCCCCCAAAAGGCCTTTTAAGGGCCCTTGGTAGTTTATTCTAGATTAGGCTATTTTATTTTTATTTATTTTTAAAAAGAGTATTAGAATAGGAATAATCTTTATTTTCTTGGATAATTTTGTTGTTTTTTTTGTAATGGTAGGTTTTTTATTTCTTGTAATGGTAGTTTTTTATTTTTTGTAATGTAAGGTAGTTAGGTTTTATTTCACAGGTAAGTTTGTATTTATTTTAACTAGGTAGTTATTAAATAGTTAATAACTATTTACTAACTAGTCTACCTAGTTAAAATAAATACAAATTTACATGTGAAATAAAAATAAAACCTAAGCTAGCTAAAATGTAACTATTAATTATATTGTAGCTAGCTTAGGTTTTATTTCACAGGTAAGTATGTATTTAGTTTTAAATAGCAATTATTTAGTTAATAATTGGAAATTTAATTTAGATCTAATTTCATTATGTTAAAGTTAGGGGGTATGTAGAAACTTCCTGAAGAAACAGAAGAAAACAGGAGCGCAACTCTGTGCACCAAAAAGTACACGGAAGATCTAAGTGTAGAATTAACGCTTTAATATTAAAAACACACACAAAATACAAATATCCACTCACATTGAAACCCTCAAACATATGAGGTATGTACTCGCATATATGTAAGTGTTGTTGGATACGTCCCTCTGCCAACTACTTTTTCTCACCCCCCTGTGAGTGTGTGCATCCGGCGGATTGATTCTCCCCGTAGGTTTAGGACCCTCTCTGTACTGATCAGGAAAGCGGTGCACTGTAAATAGCCGGCTCCAGTATGACCCTATTCCTGTCATCAGCGTGCGTCCTACGTGCGGTCAATGGGCATGGCCTAACGCGTTTCATGAGACTCCTCCTCGCTTCGTCAAGGGGTGTTAGGGTTAAAGTTAGGTTTAGGGTTAGGATTAGGGTTATGTTAGGGTTTAGTTTAGGGGTTAATAGTTTAATTTAGGTTGTTGCGATGTGGGGGCTGGCGGTTTAGGGTTTAATATGTTTATTTAGTGGTAGTAATGTGGGAAGCCAGAGGTTTAGGGGTTAATAACGTTATTTAGTTGCGGCGATGTTGCAGAGCAGCGGAATAGGGGTTAATAACTTTAATATAGCTGTGGCAATGTTGGGGTGCAGCGGAATAGGGGTTAATAACTTTAGTATAGTGGCAGCGATATCGGGAGCGGCAGATTAGGGGTTAATAATTTTATTTAGGTGGCAGCGATATTGGGAGCGGCAGATTAGGGGTTAATAACTGTAGGCAGGCGTCGGCAATGTCAGGGGCAACAGATTAGGGGTGTTTAGACTCTGGGTTTATGTTAGGGTGTTAGGTTTAAACTGTATTTTCTGGGTGCGGTATGGAGCTTAAAATCTCCATATCGCACATGCAAGCTGTGTTTTTCAAAACTTGTAATGGCAGCACTATAGGGAATTAAATAACGCCACTTTTGTTGCGTTCATTAATTTCCCTATAGCGCTCAAAACTCACAATCTAGCTGAATGTGTGCGAACTTTAGGACTTCAGATATATCGCAACTGCATAAACTTCTAATTCTCATATACTCCAGACACACATTAGACGTACAGTGCTAAACCACATTCCAATGTTCTTCACATTTTTAAATATAGAGTACATTTTTTTAAATATCTGATAAATTTTCATTTTGAAAAATATATCTATACCTACAGTATATATCTTTATGAATATATACAGGTATAGATATATACAGCTATATATAGAAATAAATATTTAAAAATACAAAAAACATTTTCTTATAAGTGAAAAACATCGGAATGCGAAAGACTTGCAATAAAAACAAAGTTAAGCACATTATTAAATGTTAAGGACTAGATTAAGAGAGAAGCGCTAACAGTTGCGCATGAGCGATAATGGATTTATTGCGGCTCTTTGCATGCATTGAAAGTAGCAGGTGTATTACAAGTTGAAAGTAAACATCGTCGTACAAGTTTAAAGGGACACTAAACCCCAAATTTTTCTTTCATGATTGAGATAGAGCATGCAATTTTAAGCAACTTTCTAATTACTCCTATTATCATTTTTCTTTGTTCTCTTGCTATCTTTATTTAAAAAGCAGGAATGTGATGCATAGGAGCCAAACCATTTTTGGTGGAGAACCTGGGTTATGCTTGCTTATTGTTGGGTAAATGTAAGCTACCAATAAGCAAGAGCTATCCATGGTGCTGAACCTAAAATGGGCTGGCTGCTAAGATTTACATTCCAGCTTTTAAAATAAAGATAGCAAGAGAATAAAGAAAAATTGATAATATGAGTAAATTAGAAAGTTGCTTAAAATGCCATGCTCTATCTGAATCATGAAAGAAAAAAAATTGGGTTCAGTGTCCCTTTACAGTAATGCGTGTGAGGTTAGTGCAACTTCTGAGATCTAGTTAACTGCTATGATCGAATAAAACGTGGCACAAAACACATCAAAAATACTATTAAAAGTACAAATACACTCATAGTAACACTTGCTAATACAAATTATTTTTTTTAAAGATTGCAATAAAAAGTTATTGGAGCTTTGGTGCTAGAACGGCTGCAAAGGGTTTTACCATATAGATACATACATATACATCTCTCTCTGTCTCTCTCTTTCTAAGTATTTCTAAAAATGTATTCCTATATATATCTATATATATATATCTATCTATCTATCTCTATCTATCTATCTATCTATCTATCTATCTATCTATATATATATATATATATATATATATATATATATATATATATATATATATATATATATATATATATATATATATATATATATATATATACCATCATAGCTCTATAGCAACCCGAGGGTTGCAGGTTTGATTCCCGGGAAGGTCCACTCAGCCTTTCATCCTTCCAAAGTCATATATACACACCCACACACATATTTAGACAATACCTTGTCATTTACAACGTACCTTTCAAAACCTTTAAAATATTAATAATTATATGAATTATGTTTATCAGATAGTGTATATATGAGTGTAACACCCTATTTTAATATACTTGTGTTTGGTACACATTTGTTGTTAACGTTTACACTTTACTTTTTTTCTCTGGTCGTGCTAACCAGATGAGCGCAAATGCTGTTTGCGTTTGAGTGCACCCATTTACTTTCAACATGTAATATGTGTGCAAGGCAAGGTGGTCACGATATTGCTTATTGCCACCCACACTAACTTTAGCACAACACTTGTAATCTAGCCCTTAGTAACATTCATACTGTGTAATACACCTCACTGTCTGAAGACAATTGGAGAGCAGTGTACATTTGTCTTGTCACTGCTTTTGCTCCTGTTACTTTTGTGTGCATCTGATGCACACCTTATTTAATCGTGGTTTGGCTTCAGATTATTAGTATTTTAAATTTGCTCATGTTATTCCCGTTTTAACTGCTGACTCTGGCTTGTTTAAGGCTCATGGTTTGGTTACCAGCCTTAGGGGGCGATTTATGAAGCTGAGGCGTATAGGGTGCACATACGCGCCCCTGTCCTCTACAGCTCGCCTCTGGTGGGTTGAATTCCCCTGGCAGAATTCAGCATTGCACACGAGCGCTATTTTACGCTCACATGCAATCCAACCCCCTGATCGCGCACAGTCAATCACGCGCATAAGCTGTCAATCTCCCTGGTCAGAATATACTGGGAAGATTGAAATTAGCCACTTTAGAGGTGGTGAAAGGTTAGGAAAGCAGCGGTCTGATGAACGCTGCTTGTTAAATATGACGTGCAGGTTATCTTGTGAGAAGAGTCTTTGATAAATCGACTCCTTACTGACCTCAGGTATATACTAGTACACTCACTAGTTCTGTGGTGAATACCATCTAGTTGGTCACATCCTTTGTAATATTCATTTTGCTGTTGCAGCGTGCTGCAAAATGTTTGTCATTAGGTGTTTTCTAGACTGATATTACATTTGATTTTTTTTTCTGGAGAGGACACAGTAATCCATTCGGCTAGATTACGAGTTGTGCGTTAGGGTTAAAAAGCAGCGTTGAAAGGTCCCAACGCTGATTTTTTAATGCCCGCTGGTATTACGAGTCTTGAAATGACAGGCTCACTGCTCACTTTTTTGGCCAGACTCGGAAATACCTCAAATCCACTTATGTCAATTGGATATCCTATATTTTCAATGGGACTTGCATAACGCCGGTATTACGCGTCTAACCAAAAGTGAAGAGGATGCTCCGCGTCGGATGTCTTGAAGATGGAGCTGCTACACGCCAGGTTGATGAAGATAGAAGATGCCGCCTGGATGAAGACTTCTGCCCGTCTGGAGGAACTCTTCTTCCTGGCTTGGATGAAGACTTCTGCCCGTATGGAGGACCACTTTGCGCGGCTTCGTTGAGGACTTCGGCCCAGTTGGGTGAAGACTTCGCAAGGTAGGGTGATCTTCAAGGGGTTAGTGTTAGGTTTTATTAAGGGGGTATTGGGTGGGTTTTAGAGTAGGGTTGGGTGTGTGGGTGGTGGGTTTTAATGTTGGGCGGGTATTGTACTTTTTTTACAGGTAAAAGAGCTGATTACTTTTGGGCAATGGCCTGCAAAAGGCCCTTTTAAGGGCTATTTGTAATTTAGTGTAGGGTAGGGCTATTTATTATTTTGGAGGGCTTTTTTATTTTATTAGGGGGATTAGATTAGGTGTAATTAGTTTAAAAAAACTTGTAATTATTTTATTATTTTCTGTAATTTAGTTTTTTATTTGTACTTTAGATAATTGTATTTAATTGTATTTAGTTTAGGTAGTTAATTTAATTATAGTGTAGTGTTAGGTGTAATTGTAACGTAGGTTAGGTTTACAGGTACATTTGTCTTTATTTTAACTAGGTAGTTATTAAATCTTTAATAACTATTTAATAACTATTCTACCTAGTTAAAATAAATACAAAGTTGCCTGTAAAATAAAAATAAACCCTAAGCTAGCTACAATGTAACTATTAGTTATATTGTAGCTATCTTAGGGTTTATTTTATAGGTAAGTATTTCGTTTTAAATAGTAATAATTTAGTTAATTGTAGTTATTTTATTTAGATTTATTTAAATTATATTTAAGTTAGGGGGGTTAGGGTTAGGGTTAGACTTAGGTTTAGGGGTTAAGAACTTTAATATAGTGGCGGAGACATTGGGGGCAGCAGATTAGGGGTTAATAAATATAATGTAGTGTGTTTCAGACCTGGAGTTATGTAGGGTAATCGTGCCAGTTCCTTTTCAGGAACAGGGTCTGGGGTTTTATTCAAATCTGTTCATTGTCCCAAAGAAGGAAAATTCATTCAGACCAGTTCTGGATCTAAAAGTCTTGAATACCAACATCCAAAATGGTGACTATAAGGACTATTCTGCCTTTTGTTCAGCAAGGGCATTATATGTCCACAATAGACTTACAGGATGCATATCTTCATATTCCGATTCATCCAGATCGCTATCAGTTCCTGAGATTCTCTTTTCTAGACAAGCATTACCAATTTATTGCTCTTCCTTTTGGCCTAGCGACAGCTCCAAGGATCTTTTCAAAGGTTCTCGGTGCCCTACTCTCTGTAATCAGAGAGCAGGGTATTGTGGTGTTTCCTTATTTGGACGATATCTTGGTACTTGCTCAGTCTTTAAATTCTGCAGAATCTCACATGAATCAACTAGTGTTGTTTCTTCAAAGACATGGTTGGAGGATCAATTTACCAAAAAGTTCTTTGATTCCTCAGACAAGGGTAATCTTTTTAGGTTTCCAGATAGATTCAGTATCCATGACTTTGTCTCTAACAGACAAGAGACGTCTGAAATTGGTTGCAGCCTGTCGGAACCTTCAGTCTCAGTCATTCCCTTCAGTAGCTATGTGCATGGAGGTTTTAGGTCTCATGACTGCAGCATCGGACGCAATCCCCTTTGCTCGTTTTCACATGAGACCTCTTCATCTTTGTATGCTGGACCAATGGTGCAGGGATTATACAAGGATATCACAATTAATATCCTTAAATCCCAATGTTTGACTATCTCTGACTTGGTGGTTAGATCACCATCATATAGTTCAAGGAGCCTCTTTTGTTCGTCCAACCTGGACTGTGATCACAACAGATATGAGTCTTTCAGGTTGGGAAGCTGTTTGGGGATCTCTGACAGCACAAGAGGTTTGGAAATCTCAAGAGGCGAGATTACCAATCAATATTTTGGAACTCTCAGAGCTCTTCAGTTTGGCCTCTATTAAAGAGAGAGACGTTTATTTGTTTTCAGACAGACAATGTCACAACTGTGGCGTATGTCAATCATCAGGGTGGGACTCACAGTCCTTAGGCTATGAAAGAAGTATCCCGGATACTTGTTTGGGCAGAATCCATCTCCTGTCTAATTTCTGCAGTCCATATCCCAGGTATAGACAATTGGGAAGCAGATTATCTCAGTCGTCAAACTTTACATCCGGGAGAGTGGTCTCTTCACCCAGATGTGTTTTTTCAAATTGTTCAGATGTGGGGGCTTCCAGAAATAGATCTGATGGCATCTCATCTAAACAAGAAACTTCCCAGGTACCTATCCAGGTCCAGGGATCCTCAGGTGGAAGCAGTGGATGCATTCACACTTTCCTGGAGTTATCAACCAGCCTATATTTTTCCACCTCTAGTTCTTCTTCCAAGAGTGATTTCCAAGATCATCATGGAGCAATCGTTTGTGCTGCTGGTGGCTCCAGCATGGGCTCACAGGCTTTGGTATGCAGATCTTGCTCGGATGTCCAGTTGCCAACCTTGGCCACTTCCACTAAGGCCAGACCTTCTATCTCAAGGTCCGTTTTTCCATCAGGATCTCAAATCATTAAATTTGAAGGTATGGAAATTGAACGCTTAGAGCTTAGTCATAGAGGTTTCTCTGACTCAGTGATTAATACTATGTTGCAGGCTCGTAAATCTGTTTCTAGAAAGATTTATTATCAAGTTTGGAAGACTTACATTTTATGGTGTTCTTCTAATAAATTCTCTTGGCATTCTTTTAGAATTCCTAGAATTTTACAGTTTCTTTAGGATGGTTTGGATAAGGGTTTGTCTGCAAGTTCCTTGAAAGGATAAATCTCTGCTCTTTCTGTTTTATTCCACAGAAAAAATTCTAAACTCCCTGATATTCATTGTTTTGTACAGGCTTTGGTTCGTATCAAGCCTGTCATTAAATCAATCTCTTCTCCTTGGAGTCTTAATTTGGTTTTGATGGCTTTACAGGCTCCTCCGTTTGAGCCTATGGTCCCTATTTATCAAGGTCTGTTGGACCTGATCCGACAGTACGGATCAGGTCCGCCAGACCTCGCTGAATACGAAGAGCAATACGCTCTCCATATTCAGCATTGCTCCAGCAGCTCACAAGAAACTTTACCCCTCCTGGTAGGATTGTATATCCCATACGTCACTAGCTCATGGACTCTTGACAATATGATAGAAATGAATTTATCAGGTAAATTCTTACATAAATTATGTTTTTTCTTTTATGATTAAGCAACTTTCTATTTTATTCTGATTATAATTTTTTCTTCACTCCTATTTTTCTTCATTCCCAGGGTGCTAAACCATAAATGGGCTGGTCCCTAAGCTTACATTCCTGCCTTTTAAAGTAAAGATACCAAAAGAACAAAAAAAATGATAATTGGAGTAAATTAGAAAGTTGCTTAAAATTGCATTCTCTATCTGAATCATAAAAGAAAAAAGTTTGGGTTTCATATCCTTTTAAATACACTAGAATGTAAACTTTGGTTAACACTTTTGTCATTATCTGGGGTACAGGTGGGTATATTAACACTGCCCCCTTCTCTTGTTTAAAATGCCACTGAAGATGTCTTTAAATTCTATACTCAGAACTCTTGTCCCTTTAAAACCCAAATGCAAACCATCCCTCTTATACAATCTACTCTTGTGCTAAACAGGGCTTTGATGGCTAACAAAACCACATCCTCTCTTCCTGCACCACTTCTGTAACCAAGAGTTAAATTCTGTTATACGCTGCATTCTTCCTACTTCTAAATCTCTAGGCAGTAGTACCTTGAAGACTTTTAACCTCTCTTAAACCTCCTGTATAATCACCTATCTGTACATTTCTTAAAATGGAGTTACCTATTAACAATGTCTTACAGAAATTTACATTTGCGACTCTTACCTTGGTTTTCTTGTTTGTAGATTCAGAGACCAGAAACTCTGATTTGCCTGTTACACTTTAAGAAGTACTAGCAGCTGTGCTCTGCTCATCATAGGTACCAGGAGTAAAAGCAGCATAAGAGTTATTCAAAGGCAGAAGATTAGGAGTATAGTCTACATTGCTACTGCATATATTATTGATTTTAAATACTTAAAAGCTTTTAAATAAATCATTTTTATAAATAATTTTTACCATTGGAGAATGGTGAAAGTGTAATCTGTGCAGCTGATACCAGGAGCAGCTGAGGGATACTTTCCCTATGCCGTGGTTTAGTGATCTGGGACACTGATTCCCCAGCCTGTGTTTAACAGCACAATAGAGTGCTGCTTTATTTGTAAGCATATAGGTTGTTTTCTTCTGTTTTTGAAGATAGTAATTACATGACTGTTTTGCACTAGGATGCTCCTTCTACTGTTTGTGTATTACATGATTTGGATTATGCCTTTTGTTATACTGTTCTTACCCTTCTGAGCCAACCGTTATCCATCTCCTCAGTTTCTGTGATAGAGGTGTTTCTTTCTTAGGAGGCTGCTTGTTATTTATTTATTTTATCTTCAAGATAAGTTATTTCTTTCTATAAGAGAGAAAACTGCTTGCTTACACCATGCAGTACTCTCCAGAGTACTGCATGGTCAAAAACATTATATATATCAATTGAATGAAATTGAATGAAATAACTCTTGCACTTAAAGCTATCCTTACTATGCTTATTTAGAGATTCAAGTAAGGTACAGCAGTCAGATTTTCACCACGTAGGGATGGTGCAAGTAAGACTAATCTGTCGACTTCCAACTTGTATCAACAAATTTTGGCAAAGAGTCCACAGCACCAAAAGTTCCATAAAATCCAAACTCTTTATTGAAGCATATTAAAATAAACGGTAATGCGACGTTTCGGGTTTGCAGACCCTTAATCATGCCTAGCAACCCATACAATGTGTCAGGTTTAAATGTATAAACCACCAATCATAAACCTGGATTTCTTAACCCTTTAATTAGAACTCAAATCAATTTTTTACTGTTATACTACCACCTAGTGGTACCATAAAAAACACTGTACAAGAAAAAATTATTATTATTTTAAAATCATATGAATATATTTGCACACAGATATATCAAATGTTCCATGTACACTTAGTTTTATTCTTTTATATTGTAATATACTAAATTAAATTAAATAGGAAAACAGGAAGATACAGGTATAGGGGGAGTTTTATCAAGTAGCCGATGCTGCTTTCTCCACCCAATGTTTCTGACTCACCGGAAACATAAGTTAAGAAGCAGCATTCATAAGACCGCTGCTCCTTAACTTGTCCGCCACCTTTTAGAATGTGCAGGGGAGGCATTGCACAAGCATATTTTGTGAAATGCTTGTGCAGTGTATATATACAAATCACGGAAGGGGACTGCACTCTCAAACTGGACTGGGTACACATCCCATGACCCAGCAACATGCTCAGCCCTGGGTGCTATATCACTCTCAGGAAGCTGTGCTGTCTCCAGAGTCACAGACAGTTAACCCCAGACAAGCCTGGGTGCAATGCCCATAGGGAAAATTACAAAATAAATTAATACAACACACAGAGAAAGTCCAGCACTCACTTACAAGCTCTCAGCTAAGATTAAAAGCAAAACTGGAAGAGTTAGTTACCACATCTGGCCAAATGGGACAGACCCAGATACCACGTCAAGGTCTCTTCCAAAACTTGGGTCCATAATATAGCCATACAAATGCAAGCTCTCAATCAAACAAGCTGGGAACAAGTCAGGGTTCACAGACTTATGTAATCTCCCTAGACATATACAAAACATGGAAGGGGACTGCACTCTCAAACTGGACTGGGTACACATATCATGACCCTGCAATATGCTCAGCCCTGGATGCTATAGCACTCTCAGGAATCTGTGCTGTCTCCAGAGTCACAGACAGTTGACGTGGTACCTGAGTTTGTCCCATTTGGCCAGATGCGGTAACTAACTCTTCCAGTTTTGCTTTAAATCTTAGCTGAGAGCTTGTAAGTGAGTGCTGGACTTTCTCTGTGTGTTGTATTAATTTATTTTGTAATTTTCCCTATGGGCCTTGCACCCAGGCTTGTCTGGGTTTAACTACCTGTGACTCTGGAGACAGCACAGATTCCTGAGAGTGCTATAGCACCCAGGGCTGAGCATGTTGCAGGGTCATAGGATGTTCAGTTTGAGAGTACAGTCCCCTTCCATATTTTGTATATATCTGTCAGGGTTTTTTCCTGACTTGTTTGCCATGTGCTGCTGGCAGCCATTTTACTCGCCTCTCTTGCTGACTTTGGTGCATTCTGGGAGATGGTGCTCACTTCCTGTACTTCCTTTTATGGCCAGACTGGTTTACATCATCCATGTGAGGCAGGATGCAGTCTCAGAATTGTGATGTCATCACTTATTATTTAAAGGGCCTTTGTTCAGTATGCTTTGCCCTTGCGTTGTCTCAGACCTGTTTGTGAGAGCTCCTGTGTATTACCTGGCTGTCTGACGTCCCTCCTGGTTCCTGATCCCTGGCTTGTTCCTGACTCTGCTGTTCTCCTTGTTCTTGATTCCGGCTCGTCTGACTACTCGCTTTGGCTCCTGACTCGGCTTGTCTGACTACCAGCTCTATTTTTGACTCCTGGCTTGTTATTTGACTTGTGGACTTTTTATTATTTTTTGCTATTAATAAAAGGTGTGATTATTTTTGCACTTCTTGTCTCAGTCTGATTCCTGGCACCCTGACAATGTCTAGGGAGATTACATAAGTCTGTGAACCCTGACTTGTTCCCTGTTTGTTTGATTGAGAGCTTGCATTTGTATGGCTGTATTAGGGACCCATGTTTTGGAAGAGACCTTGATGTGGTACATGGGCTTGTCCCATTTGGCCAGATGCGGTAACTAACTCTTCCAGTTTTGCTTTTAATCTTACCTGAGAGATTGTAAGTAAGTGCTGGACTTTCTCTGTGTGTTGTATAATATACTTCAATAAAGAGTTTGGATTTCATGGTACTTATGGAGCTTTGATCTGTTTGCCAAAATATGCTTATTTAGAGGAGATCTTTGCAGAGCTAATACATTAGAAGAACTAATAAATATTCCTTTAAATAAACCCCAGAAAGGAAGGGTGGGGTTTTCTTTGAATTGCCTACCAATAGTAAAAACTAAATTGTTGTCAAAGTTAAAAATCCCCTATTTTACAAAATAAAAAGGGACTTTATATTTGGACTAAGATCTAATTCACAAGAAGAATGCTTATGAATGTTATGCTTCATGTAAAACAACAACAACAGTTAGAATAAAAGTTAAGTGCTTATAAAAGTAGTCTATTAAAGTAAACTATTAACACAATCAACAAAGTCTATGGAATATGTAATATATATATTAAAATAACTCTTGCACCAAATGTTATCCCTATTTAGGTGAGATCATTTTTAGAGGAGATTCTTTGCAGAGCTAATACATTAGCAAAGCTATTAAATATCGCTTTAAATAGACTCTAGAAAGTTAGGGTGGGATTTTCTCCTAATTGCCTACCAATTAAATACATTCATTGTTTAGTAAAAATTGTTCAGTGGAAACATGAAAACATTTAATACTAACAACCAGCACTTTATACTATCATTGGGGGACCAGACTATCCTTTCTGTATATAGAAATAGGTACCTATTGTAAAACTACAAATGTTTATAATGTCTTTATTTTAAAGGAACTACTTGACTTTTGGTATACTGAAATACCAAAGTCCTTGGGATAGCATATTTCAATTTACTGAGATGGTCTGACTAAGTATAATGAGACTCATTGTTCCTGAACAATAAACTGCCATTTGGATGCAGAAATTTGATCTTAGTGAAGAAGAGAAATGTAATCTCCTCGCAAAAATAAAGGAAATTTAGTAGAAACTGATGATTCCTATAGATGCCCCTCATACTCTTCTGAGAGATAGATTTTAAAGGGTAAGAAATGCAAGTATAATGATTTTTATGCTAATTTTTGCTGCATCTATGCACTTTATTAGTGCACAATTATTTGTTATATGCAGCATCATCTTTTATACTTCTAATTCATGATTTAAATGTGCTCTATTACTGTTAACAATGTATAACATTGTCCCATTTGTCTTCTTTTTAAGCTTTGTAAAAGAGAAATTCTTCACCATTTCAAACTATACCAGAATTTATAGCACAAATCTTACTCATTCTGTGTAATATATTTGTTGTTCCATAAATAAAATATATAAAGGACTAGAATTTTTTTTACATAATATTGTTGCATCCATGCCCTACTAATATAATGCATCAAAGCATTATAAAGTGTAAATATAGTGACTAATTTATATTGTTGAAGTCAAACAATAACTAATAAAATTAACTATACTAATATTATCGAACATCTTCCTTTAAGAGGAAATATCAGAATTAAGATTATATATATATCAAAATAACAAGAGCATTGCATTGAGCAACAATACTTTTTTTATTGGACTAACTATACATTTATAAGATGACAAGCTTTTGGAAGAGTGTCTTCCTTTCTCAAGTCAGACGCAATACTGACCAATTTGATGGAATTTACAGATTATATCTTAAAACACAGGCTAAAAAGACAAAGTGTTACAGAAGTCTGAAGGCAGGGGGAGGAGGGGGTGTCGTAAAAATCATATGGGGGTTTAGGAGACAGGCAGATAGTGTCAGTAAAAGATAACAGGCAGGGAAAATATATGGCTATACACAAAGCATATACTGACATAAAGTTATATATCAACATAGAATCAATATGAATAAAGATGGGAAATTAGGTATACAGGGGAATATAAAATAGTAAAAAAAGGAGAAAGGAAAGAAAAAAAAGGGAAATAATAATAATGACAAAAGTGTGGACATAGGCTTACCTGCGTACCTATGCATAGAGAGTATGGAATATACAGGGAGTGCAGAATTATTAGGCAAGTTGTATTTTTGAGGATTAATTTTATTATTGAACAACAACCATGTTCTCAATGAACCCAAAAAACTCATTAATATCAAAGCTGAATAGTTTTGGAAGTAGTTTTTAGTTTGTTTTTAGTTATAGCTATTTTAGGGGGATATCTGTGTGTGCAGGTGACTATTACTGTGCATAATTATTAGGCAACTTAACAAAAAAACAAATATATACCCATTTCAATTATTTATTTTTTACCAGTGAAACCAATATAACATCTCAACATTCACAAATATACATTTCTGACATTCAAAAACAAAACAAAAACAAATCAGTGACCAATATAGCCACCTTTCTTTGCAAGGACACTCAAAAGCCTGCCATCCATGGATTCTGTCAGTGTTTTGATCTGTTCACCATCAACATTGCGTGCAGCAGCAACCACAGCCTCCCACACACTGCAACCACAGCCTCCCAGAGAGGTGTACTGTTTTCCCTCCTTGTAAATCTCACATTTGATGATGGACCACAGGTTCTCAATGGGGTTCAGATCAGGTGAACAAGGAGGCCATGTCATTAGATTTTCTTCTTTTATACCCTTTCTTGCCAGCCACGCTGTGGAGTACTTGGACGCGTGTGATGGAGCATTGTCCTGCATGAAAATCATGTTTTTCTTGAAGGATGCAGACTTCTTCCTGTACCACTGCTTGAAGAAGGTGTCTTCCAGAAACTGGCAGTAGGACTGGGAGTTGAGCTTGACTCCATCCTCAACCCGAAAAGGCCCCACAAGCTCATCTTTGATGATACCAGCCCAAACCAGTACTCCACCTCCACCTTGCTGGCGTCTGAGTCGGACTGGAGCTCTCTGCCCTTTACCAATCCAGCCACGGGCCCATCCTTCTGGCCCATCAAGACTCACTCTCATTTCATCAGTCCATAAAACCTTAGAAAAATCAGTCTTGAGATATTTCTTGGCCGAGTCTTGACGTTTCAGCTTGTGTGTCTTGTTCAGTGGTGGTCGTCTTTCAGCCTTTCTTACCTTGGCCATGTCTCTGAGTATTGCACACCTTGTGCTTTTGGGCACTCCAGTGATGTTGCAGCTCTGAAATATGGCCAAACTGGTGGCAAGTGGCATCTTGGCAGCTGCACGCTTGACTTTTCTCAGTTCATGGGCAGTTATTTTGCGCCTTGGTTTTTCCACACGCTTCTTGCGACCCTGTTGACTATTTTGAATGAAACGCTTGATTGTTCGATGATCACGCTTCAGAAGCTTTTCAATTTTAATAGTGCTGCATTCCTCTGCAAGATATCTCACTATTTTTGACTTTTCTGAGCCTGTCAAGTCCTTCTTTTGACCCATTTTGCCAAAGGAAAGGAAGTTGACTAATAATTATGCACACCTGATATAGGGTGTTGATGTCATTAAACCACACCCCTTCTCATTCCAGAGATGCACATCACCTAATATGCTTAATTGGTAGTAGGCTTTCGAGCCTATACAGCTTGGAGTAAGACAACATGCATAAAGAGGATGATGTGGTCAAAATACTCATTTGCCTAATAATTCTGCACTCTCTGTACAATGTAATTGACTACAGTATATGAAAAGTACATTACAAAAAATTTTGATAATGGGTTAAGAAACCAGAGTCCATATATAGTCCAGAATTTAGCAAGTTGAAGTCCATTATCATTTTCTTTTCAAAGGTTTTTCTTTCCATGGTGTTTTTGAAGTTGCCTCTGAGAATCTTGATTTTGAGGTTTTGGATGGAATGGTCAGGTTGGGTGAAATGGTGTCCAACAGGGGTACAGTATTTTGTTTTGCAGTGGTTTTTGATTAAGTGTCTGTGTAAGTTCATCTGAAGGTGCAGTTTTTGGCTTGTTTCTCCAATATAACATCCCACTTCACATGCAGTGCAATGTATCATGTATACCACATTTGCAGATATACATGAATATGCCCCTTTAATCTTATCGGATTTATTTTTGTGATTAGCTATGCTGCTTTCACGAATGTGTTGACATAGTTTGCAAAGAGCTTTGTTGCAGCGCTTGGTTCCATTCTGGGTGTTCTTTTCATCAAGGGGTAGCTTTCTGTGGACCCTTAGGATGAACTTACACAGACACTCAATAAAAAACCACTGTGAAACAAAATACTGTACCCCTGTTGGACACCATTTCACCCAACCTGACCACTCCATCCAAAACCTCAAAATGAAGATTCTCAGAGGCAACTTTAAAAACACCATGGAAAGAAAAACCTTTAAAATGAAAATGATAATGTATTTCAACTTGCTAAATTCTGGACTAAATTTGGACTCTGGTTTCTTAACCAATTATCAAAAAAATTGAATGTACTTTTCATATACTGTAGTTAATTACATTGTATATTCCACACTCTCTATGCATAGGTAGGCATGTAAGCCCATGTCCACACTTTTGTCATTATTATTTTTCCCCTTTTTTTTTTCTTTCTTTCTTTCATTTCTCCTTTTTTGACTATATTATATTCCCCTGTATACCTAATTTCCCATCTTTATTCAAATTGATTCTATGTTGATATATAACTTTATGTCAGTATATGCTTTGTGTATAACCATATATTTCCCCTTCCTGTTATCTTTTACTGACACTATCTGCCTCTCTCCTAAAACTCCATATGATTTTTATGACACCCCCTCCTCCCCCTGCATTCAGACCTGTGTAACACTTTGTCTTTTTAGCCTGTGTTTTAAGATATAATCTGTAAATTCCATCAAATTGGTCAGTATTGCTTCAGACTTGAAAAGGAAGACACTCTTCTGAAAGCTTGTCATCTTATAAATGTATAGTTAGTCCAATAAAAAAGTATTATTGCTCAATGCAATACTCTTGTTATTTTGATATCTAAATCTCTGGACTAACATGGCTACTCCAATCAACGTGACTATGGTACATATATATATATATATATATATATATATATATATATATATATATATATATATATATATATATATACAGGGGTGGATAAATAAAATATCATGGATTACTAGTAAGGGGTAAAAGCTGCTAGACCAGAGGGAAAAAGTTAGCAGTTAATGTTGAATATTGGAAAGAGTCGTCCACTGCAATTTCTAAGTTGTCCGTGACCACTGAACCACTGGAAATTTCAAGCCCTGTATATATTTATTACCTCTCACTATTTAATATCATAATTTCTAGAATATGGGCAGTCCTAAGGTCAAGCTGAGCATATCTGGGCGGTATAATGTGTGGTTTGGTTGGTCCTAGGGTTCATTGGAATAGAGAGAATATAGAGGACAGGACCGAATTAAGGAGCTGCAAAATCAAAACCATCCTGTAGATTGTGGGTCATTTTGGAGCTTAATTGAGAATATAGAGAGTAAACAGTTATAAAGGTATCATTTGTATACAAATATGATTTTATGCAGAATCTGGCACGCTATATATATATATATATATATATATATACACAAACACACACACATAAATACAAAACAGGTAGGTGGACTGTAATCTCATACCAGCGTAGGTACACATCCCTTACCCACTGCTAAAACTCAAAGCTGTGGTTCTTCATCTGGCAATAATATAAATAATTTGTTTATATCCAGTGACTCAGACAGGCTTGGGTGCAACGTTCAAAAGGGAAAGATCACATATAATTAG
Organism: Bombina bombina; assembly: GCF_027579735.1. NCBI lineage: Eukaryota > Metazoa > Chordata > Amphibia > Anura > Bombinatoridae > Bombina > Bombina bombina. The sequence continues at coordinate 181,360,247 of NC_069502.1, forward strand.
CAAAACACAGGATAGGTAGCACACTCAGTTGCATTTGGTTAGATTATTAGCATTAAGAGGTATTTTCCTTATTTATCCAAATTGTGATAGCTTCAGGTGCCCTGTCATGACTTCTTTTTACCTGGTTCACTAACCGACAGCCATACATGCTAGCCTTCAATCAAACACCATGAAATACAAATAAGGGTGTCAGCCAATTGCAATTCTCCCTAAACATATGCAACACATAGAAGTGGACTGCACTCTCAGACCTGATTGGTTACATATGCTAGGTCACTAGCAGAACTCACAGATCTAGGTGATCACACAGCACTCACAGAAAACTATATTTAAATCCTGTTACTCTGGCACTTAGTCACAGACAAGTCTAGGTACCCAGTCCATTGGGGTGTTTGACTGAAAACTAGCATGTATGGCTGTACGAAGAAAAGGTAACTAGGGCCATCATTGTTTAGTCAAATGCTGTAACTTATGTATTTATTTTAGAAGACCATTTTTAATTGTTTCTTTCTTTAATAGGGCATTTTTAGAACAAAGTATGATACTTCATAATAAAATATTTGCTGAATGATTCAGTGAATATGTGAAATAAAATCTGAATATTCTAATGCAAAGCAATTTTATAATTAGAATGAACAGTATGCTTTGTAAATAGTGAAGATGGAAAATTAAAATACAATTTAATATGCATTAATGAAAGTGTGTATGCTTCATTTGTTGAATGGCCATAAAATAAACTAATGATAAAATGGATCCTTATGTATACAATGGGAATACATGAAGGTAAAATAATTATAATTTCCTGAAATTACTAATAAAAAAAAAAATTCAAATTAACAAGCATTATGTTGCTTAAGTCAATTTTTCAATTTTCCATTTATAATATTTAGCAATTGCCATGTGTTTTAATTTTAAATAAATCGTTTAACTAGGGAATTGAGCATAATTCAGAAACACTGCATATTGATATTAACCAGTCTTATTAATTTTTAAAATGCTAAATTACTTTGTTGTTAATGCTTTGGGCTTGCATCTGTTTAATTACTTTCACAAAAGACTGTTAATTTATGTAATTAGCAAATACATTATATAAGAAGCAGAAACAAATTGATGTAAAACAGATGATAATAATAAACCAATTATTTTTATAAACTTAATCCATAAATAAGTTTATAAAAACATAATTTGTTAATTGAAAATAGTTTTACTATCTTATCATACTAAGAAATTTGCTGCCACCACTGCACATAATAATAAAAAAAAGATAGATAGATGATAGATAGATAGATAGATAGATAGATAGATAGATAGATAGATAGATAGATAGATAAACTACTGTTACTCTTATTATTAGTATCATTATCTTTATCTTTATTTTTAATGAACAAACAAAAAAAGTGTTTGAGAAAGAATTTTGGAAACAATTAAAGGACAGGAAACTTAACGGTCAAAAATGGACAGGAAGTAGAGGAAATAAAAATTAATATAAAAAAGGTCTGTTTCCTTCAAAAAACAATTACCATTAACGCAGCAACACCTAAATGTTGTTCCGGGAGATGGAGCCACAACATGTGTGCTACGTGTGAGGCCTGTTGGTTGAGAACAGCCGAGCGGTAACCCATTTGCCGCGCTTTACAAGTACCCAATACATTTAACATTTGAGCTCAGGGAGCCCAATGGTGTGAGACAGGCCGATTTCCCCTGTCAAACCCTCATAGACTGATGAGTGGACCACAGGTGGAGCTTGGGACCAAGTTGGATTAAAGGAATGCTGAGCTGGGGCTAGCTCGATAAATTTAGGTGCCAGAACAAACAAGTAGCCTGGTCCCTCTGACCCTGAAGATTTGCAAGGCAGCATTGTTGGATAAGTCACAATGCTGATCCATGGAGTGAGGTCTAAAAAAATCAAATCTGCCCCTAAAAACACCACGGGAAAGACTCCTACAATAGAAAGAAAAGGAAAACAAAACAAGAACCCCTCTAGTAGTCACTTACAACCCTAATCTGGAAGGAGTGTGTAAAATTATTAAAGAGCTACAACCACTAATTTCAGAGGACCCCACACTCAAAAAAATATTTCCTGAACCCCCCATACTAGCATTCAAACAACCGCCTAACCTGAGACAGAGATTGGTCCGCAGCAAATTAACCACAGAACAGAAGCTTACACAGAATGGCACTGCACGATGCAACAAATCACTCTGCAAACTGTGTCAACATATATATGACAACAACACAGCCAGACACAACAACGCATCATACAATATTAAAGGATCCTATTCGTGCTCATCTGCTAATGTGGTGTGCATGATACAGTGTACATTGTGTGACAGAGGTTGCTACATTGGAGAAACTGGCCTAAAGCTGCAGCTCAGAATGAATCTTCACAGACACTCGATCAAAAACCACAAGGAAAATGAATATTGTACCCCTGTTGGTCATCACTTCACCCAGACTGGTCACTCCATCCTTAACCTCAGGATTAAAATTCTTAAAGGGAATTTCAAAGACTCTCATGAACGAAAGACGTTTGAGATTAAAATGATCACACATTTCAATTCCAGAAATGAAGGACTTAATGTAGACTCTGGCTTTCTCACACACTACCATAACTTTCTATAATCTCTCATTTTATTGTCCTACATTGGTTTCTTTTTCCTTTTGTTTTTCCTCTCATCTGGCCTATTTACTCTCTTCTGTTTATTTATTCTTTCTGGCTATTCTCAGCTATTTTCTCCTTCAGACACATTCTCTGCTTTTATGATCCCCCTCTCACCCCCCTCTCTCCCTTCTATTTGTTGTATGTGATGTGTATCTATATCAGAATGATCAGTATTGCTTTAGACCTGAGGAAGAGAGGAAAACTCTCGAAAGCTTGTCTTTTAAATATGATGTTAGTCCAATAAAAAAGGTATCACTGCATACTGCAATACTTTGTTTTTTGAGCATCTATCTACTGGACTAACACGGCTACTCCAATCTTCACTATATATATTTAGACATGTGTCTGTATGTTACTTTATATTAAAGCCCTTTGAATGCCTATCATATGAGACCTATCATATCTTTGAGCCCTTATAATTTTGCCATTTTTGAAAAATAATTTTTGTCTGACAGTGTTAAAATGAGTTATATAAAACAAACAGAGAACGTTTCTGGCTACAATATAATCATCCTGTGGGGTTCAAAAGCACAGTTCATGAAGGCCACCACATACTATTTCAGGGGTAAGTCAAACAGAATCCGCAGTCTGCATTACTGAAAGAGAACAGCCGCTAGTAAAGCCCAAATAGCAAAATAATCTTGAGAGCTCACCTCCTGTTTACTGCACTTGTGCTTGCAGCTATCTGTTCAATACTCTCCAGTTCCAGCAAATCCCGGTTGCTACAGGGAACCGTCAGTGGCAGAATCCTCAGAAGACAAACCAAGGGTAAGAACACGGATCATCGCGCTCCTCCCAAGAACATCAATCACAAGTTGCTTCGAACTGTGTACAGGAGTGATGGAGTGCCAACCACTGGATCTGTACGGGCTTAGCGGATACTTTGCAAACAACACAAAGCGGGCTGTTCAGGCTGTTACAGGCAGTGGCAAGTAAGTAGCGTAATCCCTAAGTATCTCTTAGGGTGCCAAGGGATTTCAAGCAGTTGTTCCTGAGAGGGGAGGGGACTCATCGTAGCCCCCAAAATGATAAATTCAAACAAAAATAGATTTCAGGAACTCTGTGGTGAAAAAGCATAAAAGCAGTCTTAATTCAAAACTTTAAAACTTGATACAGGTAATGACTGGTCTTACGCATTTTAACTGACCGCTGTAATCATAGACCTGACAAACAAACATCAATTAGCATTTAAAAAGATTACAATTGAATTCCATTGGATGGTGTTAATTATACACCTGCTAAACCTGTTCATGTATTACACTTAGTAAGTTGTGGATCAACAATACAATAATGCTGCACAATAAAATACATATGATCAAAAACTTAATGATCCAATATTATAATTATTTGTAAAAAAGGAAAGTGCACGACTAGTTAGATCAGATAAAAAGATGAGCATAGAAATGTATAGAATCAATATACAAACTGTTATTTTATAAACAACTAGTATATATTTAGAATACATTGCGAGTTTAAAGAACTACAATATTAGATAGGGTCAATTTCTTCCTAAGCTGAAAAAGATGATGTAGAAAAATGAATAAACTATTAACACCTTTTGAATCTGGTATAAATGTATATACTCAGAAATTAATGTGTCATGGTATATTTAATAAATAAAAAATAAAAAAAAAGATTATTTTAAATATACGCTATAAAGTTAATCAAAGGAACTATAAAAGAATGTATTAGAACCAGGCTAGAGTGAAACTTTAGATGTAAATTATTCCCAATAATTAATTAAATCAAACTCTGAATTAAAACCATTTGGCATCCGTGTTACCAGTTGAAAAACTATAAATCTTTTGTAAATGTTTTTTTATGTTTTTTAAATATACTATGACACATTAATTTCTGAGTATATACATTTATACCAGATTGAAAAGGTGTAAATAGTTCATTCATTTTTCTACATCATCAGCTAAGGAAGAAATTGACCCTATCTAATATTGTAGATGTTTAAACTCACAATGTATTCTAATTATATACTAGTTGTTTATAAAATAACCATTTGTATATTGATTCTATACATTTCTGTGCTCATATTTTTATCTGATTTAACTAGTTGTGCACTTTCCTTTTTTACAAATAATCATAATATTGGATCATTAAATTTTTGATCATATGTATGTTATTGTGCAGTATTATTGTATTGTTGATCCAAACCTTACTAAGTATAATATGTGAACAGGTTTAGCAGGTGTATAATTAACACCATCCAATTGAATTCAATTGTAACCTTTTTAAATGCTAATTAATGTTTGTTTGTCAGGTCTATGATTGCGGCAGTCAGCCAAAATGCATAAGACCGGCTATTACCTGATTCCTGTATCCAGTTTTAAAGTTTTGAATAAAGACTGCTTTCATGCTTTTTCACCACAGAGTTCCTAAAATCTATTTTTGTTAAAATGAGTGTAACTGTACTTTTAAATATACATTTGAAGTGTTTTATGCAACTTTTTTGCCTCGCGTAACAGTTGACCAGAGCTCTGAAGTCACGGACACATTCAATTTCAACTTGTAATACACACACTATTTCCAGCATGCCCAAAGAGCCCCAAAATGCACCTTATTGTTCTTGCGCTACATTCACTCATAATCTAGCCCATTATTTGGAGATATTGGGAGATATACCTTTCCTATAAAGATATTAAGAGGTTAAGAGTGTTATAAACTGAGTACTTTGTATAGTGGAAGCACATTATATATTGTAGACTCAAAATCGTCTTTTTGCAGACAAGGTCTCCACCTCTTATGAGAAAGTAATACTGTTGATAAAAAGGGTTAGAGAAAATTATGAAGGGATAGGCCCAGATGAAGCCTCATTCTGGAAACAGGGAGTACAATTTAGATCCTCCATTGTTACATTCATTTAAGATTGTCAATATATTTGCATACACTCCTGGTTACATTAAGTAACTGAAGACCCCATCTAAAGGGAAATGTTTTTAGGAGTGGCCTCCTAAAGGGAACAGGTTGGATATAAGATTAGGTAAAACCACTCCTTATTCCCATTCCATCTCCCACTGATACAGTATATATATACAGTATATATATATTCTATAAAATATTTTTTTTTTACAGTATGTATAATACATTTTAATAATTGCTATCAATATGTTTTAATATTTTATATTTAATATTGTTTGTTGATTACTCAATTGTTTATTGCATCTCTTTGAAAAAATATGCATGCAATGTAGAGTCTCTGAAATGTTGAATATATCTTAAAAGGAAATTATTGTTGCTTGTTATGTTTATGATTAAAATAAAAGAAAGCAACATTAAATATCTTTTACTCTCTATGAATATAATATACAATACTTTAAACAAAATGCATTGTACATGACTATGCATATCATTTAAACATTGACAACTAAAGTACCATAACCTAATACTAGCTGTAGAGGCTAAGGCCCTTCACATAAATATTCAAAATGATTCATTGTTATTTAAAATGCATAAAAATGAGGCTCCCATTGGAGCCTATGAAAGCACGCTATCGCGAGTGCTTGACTTTCAGCTATGGGAACACAAGGCCGAGTTTGCATTGCACCGTACTTGTAATACCAGCGAACATTTACATGTGTTGGTTTTACTGAGTGGAGCTCAAATATCAAACGTAATATAGCTTAAAATGTTTTAAAATGGTTATTTCTTTCAGAGATCAATGCTGTCTAATAATTTTCCTACCAATGATGATAAGCAAAGTTATTGCATCTCTGTCTCCCCTACTTGTAATTGGAATATCCAAGAATAATATATTGAACCTTTTCAAAGAGATTGATAAACCTAAGCTTTTAAACATACCTAAATCCTACCTAAATCCTATCTGACAAAAGAATCGTCTAATCTTTGGACTTTTCAAAAATAATGCAGCATATCTGCATTTCTTACATCTGATGTCAATTGGATTGGAACATTAAGCAATTGTTTTAGGTGTTAAGTATGCTGCTTCATATGTTATGATATATTATATTTTTACAGTTTTTAACATTTTAACTTATATTGATTGTTGTATAACAGAATGGAACTCCCTGAGATAACCTTAAGTGTCCTAGTCATTTGGGTGCTAATCTTAAAGCTATTGAAGATCCATCTTGTGTGAGTACTACTAGCAGCCATAATTAAAGCAATATCACACTTTGGGATTTCTCTTTGTTTTTTTTTTGTTTGTTTGTTTTTTATCCAAGGTTTACCCCAAAGAATATATGGAAGGATGATTTTTCATATCCTCACTGATTGGACCCTTTGTTAATTGTGGTATAGTAGTGCATGGTGTTGTTAGTTCTTTTTATTTTATTTTTTAACATTTGGTTTATATTAAGAATTTTGAGAACTGTTTTGTTTTATTGCCAATATATTTTGTTTTGTTAACAAAGCTTACACTCAAAAGGAATTCCTTTGCAAAGAATGTCACATTTATTTAAAGGGACAGTTAACACCAGAATTTTTGTTGTTTTAAAAGATAGATAATCCTTTTATTACCCATTCCACAGTTTTGCACAGCCACCACGGTTATATTAATCTACTTTTTACCTCTGTGATTACCTTGTATCTAAGCATCTTCTGGCAGCCCCCTGATCACATGACATTTTATTTATTATCTATTGACTTTCATTTTAGCCAATTAGAGTAGTGTCAGCCACAATTCACAGGTGTGCTCACAATGTTATCTATATGGCTTACAGGAACTAGCTCTCCCCTGTTGTGAAAAGCAAATACAAAAGCATGTGATTAGAGGCGGCCTTCAAGGGCTTAGATATTATCATATGAGCCTTCCTAGGTTTAGCTTTCAACTAAGAATACCAAGAGAACAAAGCAAAATTGGTGATAAAAGTAAATTGGAAAGTTGTTTAAAATTACATGCCTTATTTGAAACATGCAAGTTTTTTTTGGACTTGACTGTCCCTTTAATGGGGGTTTATGAATTCAAAGCCATTCAAATCCATTATGTGGCATTAAAACCCTCCTAGAGACTGCTCCAAGGTGGTGACCCATCAAATAACAAGCTATCAAGCTGTTGTTGGTTCCTGGTTTAGTTTTTCTCTTTCTGTAAATATATGAAAAAAGCCTATACCTTATATGAGTACAAGTTGACAACAGTAATTCAATCAATCAGGAAATACATTTTGGAAGTTTGTCAATGGATTTTTGAACCCTTCAAATTCTACACTTTGGACCAGTTGAAAACTTATTTTGTCTGTTTTTTTTATTGTTGTGAAGTTACATTTATTTTGCATTCTTAGTTCATGTGATCATTAAACAATTTTGTTATAATAAAATCTTTAGGAGTCATCTTGTCCCCTGACCCTAAAGTAATAATTCGGGCAAACTATAAACCACTCTTGCGGGAATTTCAGAACTTAACAAATAAAGGGTCTGGCTATGAAGTATCATGGATGGGGAAGATCTCATTAAAAATGATGCTACTTCCTAAATTAACATACTCCTTTAGGTGTATACCCCTCCCTGTTCCCGCTTACACGCTAAACCATTTCCAATCTATATTTAATACATTTATTTGGCAGGGGAAACCCTTGAGGATATCAATGCAACAACTACTGAAATCCATTTATAGTGGGGGCCTCGCTGCCCCCAATGTATTATTTTATTACAAAGCTTAAATTCTGTCTCATATTAGCCCATTATTATCCTTCATTTAAACGAGTAAACATTATTGAATTATATAACGGAAAATGTTCTAGTTAAAGGCAGATTAAACATATTTTTAATTACAAGGCCTCTAGTTAGCAAGCCGTCAACCGCAAATACGCTGGAATTCCACAGCGTATTTGTGGCGAGGCTAATTCGCCATAGTTATCAAGCCCTACAGCCCGGCAAAAGTAGAATCTAGTGATGTAACATACGATCCGCCGGACTCAGTCCGACAAGATCGATGGTAACGTCCCTACAGATGCTCTGAACGCAAGTTCGGCACAATCTGACTACTTTTGGTAGTTATCAAATACCTACCAGGTACGCTCGCCACTATTCTGGCCCAGCGTACCTGGTTTTCAATCCACCGCCCTGGAGGCGGCAGATCCCATAGGAATCAATGGGAGTCTGACAGCAGCGAGTGCTCATGTTCGCTGCTGCCCGATATCCCATTGATTTCTATGGGAAGTGTCTACACTTAACAGCCTAACATGTACCCGAGTGTAAACACCCCTAATCTGCCCCCCCTACACCGCCGCCACCTACTTTATACTTATTAACTCCCGCCGCCACTATAATAAACTTATTTACCCCTAAACCGCCGCTCCCGGACCCCGCCGCCACTATAATAAACTTATTAACCCCTAAACCGCCGCTCTCAGACCCCACCACAACTATAATAAATATATGAACCCCTAAACCGCCGCTCCCGGACCCCTCCGCCACCTAAATTATACCTATTAACCCCTAATCTGCTGCCCCCTATACCGCCGCCACCTACATAAGTTATTAACCCCTATCCTGCCGATCTCGGACCCCGCCGCAAATAAATTAATTGTATAACCCCTAAATTGCCGCACCCGGACCCCGCCGCCACCTACATTACATTTATTAACCCCTATCCTGCCCCCCCTACACTGCTGCCACCTACATTAAATTGATTGACCCCTAATCTACCCCCCCTACACCGCCGCCACTATATTAAATTAATTAACCCCTAAACCTAAGCCTAACCCTAACACCCCCCTAACTTAAATATTATTTAAATTAATTTAAATAAATATTCCTATAATTAAATAAATTATTCCTATTTAAAACTAAATACTTACCAATAAAATAAACCCTAAGATAGCTACAATATAACTAATAATTACATTATAGCCATTTTAGGATTTATTTTTATTTTACAGGCAACTTTGTATTTATTTTAACTAGGTACAATAGCTATTAAATAGTTATTAACTATTTAATAGCTACCTAGCTAAAATAACTACAAAATTACCTGTAAAATAAATCCTAACCTAAGTTACAAATACACCTAACACTACACTATCAATAAATTAATTAAATAAATTAACTACAATTATCTATAATAAAATACAATTAAATAAACTAAACTATATTACAAACCCCCCCCACTAAATTACAAAAAATAAAAAAATATTACAAGAAGTTTAATCTAATTACACCTAATCTAAGCCCGCTAATAAAATAAAAAAGCCCCCCAAAATAATAAAATTCCCTATCCTAAACTAAATTACAAATAGTAGTAATCAGCTCTTTACCAGCCCTTAAAAGGGCCTTTTGCTGGGCATTGCCCCAAAGTAATCAGCTCTTTTACCTGTAAAAAAAAAATACAATACCCCCCACAACATTACAACCCACCACCCACACACCCCTACTCTAAAACCCACCTGATCCCCCCTTAAATAAACCTGACACTACCCCATTTAAGATCACCCTACCTTGAGCCGTCTTCACCCAGCCGGGCACCACTGGTCATCCGGTGCGGCAGAAGAGGACATCCGGACTGGCAGAAGTCTTCATCCGATAGATGTGTATATATATATATATATATATATATATATATATATATACACACAGTTTATATATGTATATATGTGTATACATATGTATTTATTAATTTATATGTGTATAAATGTATTTACAGACATATATACACATCTAAACACATAAATACACATGAACAAATACAAATACATGTATATAAGTGCATATTTATGACATATTAATATTTAATAAAGTGTTATATTGTGTATTTGCGGCAAATATTTCACATTCCAATGTTCTGCACATAGTAGAATATGTTCTATATATTTTTAAAAAGATATTCCTATATATATCTGTATATATATATATATATACCTATATATAATCATGTATATATATATATATATATATATATATATATATATATACATTGCACCAATATACCATATCTGGTATACCAATTTACCAGATATATGTAGAAATATGTATTTATGAATAAATAGAACATATTCTTCATTGTGAAGAACATTGGAATGTGAAATATTGATATGTTCATGTCAGGTTTAGCACACATGTGAATATGTAATCGGGTTTGCGCACGAGTATGGTTTTCCACTTTTTTTTGTTCCATTGAAATCTGTGGGGAGAATACATGAACATGCTTCGGCTTTGTGTGCTCATCAGGTTAGCGCAAGACCAAAAACAGTTTAGTTTTAACTAATTATACAAACGCAACCCAATGAGAGCAAAAAAGGCTTTCTTCTAGAGCAGTTAACGCTCGAGCGGAGTGTTAAGTAGCGCTCCACCTGTAATCTGGCCCTATATCAATTCATGTTGTGTGTGATTAACAATTTAATATAATTTTAAGACATAATATAGATGGCATTTTGTAAATGTCAAAACATTTAATTACAATAATAAATTTACATTTTTAATATCATTCTTACTTTAAGCACATATTTTACATTTTCATCATTATATAATAACACCTACAAAATAAGTGTGAGTTGTACTAGTCCCCTGGCCAGAACTTACCAATGCTCTACTGCATGTGATCTTTTGTAGTGCTTGAAAATGTAACAAGAGACATTTGCAGCTTCTAAAAACGTCCAGTTCAAACTTGCAAGATGTGAGTCTGCAACCACAAATTTATGAAGCTGTCTCTTATTCTTATCCTAGGAGGCAGAGATAAATCAACTCAAACTCACTTGTTCAAGGTGATTGACAGGCCCTGCTCTAACGCAATTGGCTGCCAAATAACACTGGCCAGGATTGAAAAACAGAGCTCTCCTGCAGTTTTATATTTTGCCAAGTGGCAATTGCAGTTTGTTACATTTTCTTCTTAGACATGCTAGTATCAGTCTATGTATTATGGTGAAAAATAAATGAGATAATCCTGCCTCTAGGTCCATGTTCTTTATATATTGTCACCATGGTTTGCTTAAAGGTATATTAAACCCAAATATTTCTTTCATGATTCAGATAGAGCATGCAGTTTCAAGCAACTTTCTAATTTACTCCTATTATCATTTTTTCTTCATTCTCTTCATATCTTTATTTGAAAATGCAGGAATGTAAGCTTGTTTGGGTTTCATATCCCTTTAAAGTGATGATAAGCTTTACCTGTTTTAAAATCAGGTCCGGAATCTAAGCAATATTTTACAGGGACTTTAATTGAACACTTCTAATAAAGATGTACTGTAGCTTACTTTTTATTCTAGCAGTACAATTCTAATACCCCAGGTCCTGGCTGCCCACTTCAAAGCTAATTTTTCTTGTAAACTAACAGTTTGAACTGTTCTCTAATCGTCAATCTAGTCTTACAGCACTTTTTTTGTAGCTAGAGTTCTGATTGGAGAACAGTTCAAACAATAGTTCACAAAAAATGAGTTTTGAAGAGAGTAGCTGGACTGCGGGGTATTGAAATGGCACGACTAGATTATTACCATTATAGCTATTATAGGTATAATAAATAAGATTAACAGTCAAGAGTTTGATGTGATAATGGAAATTTATTTTTTTATTATTATCAGGTATTTGTAGAGCGCCAACAGATTACGCAGCGCTATGAACATAGGTGGTATACAAAATAACATTTACAGGGGTCAAGTGGGTACAGGGCCCTGCCGAGAGTTGCACTGTTGTAGTCGGCTTATGAATGTGAAAACAGCTGGGCTCATAGGCTTACATGCTATGGGTTTTAAGGGGATAGCAGTGGAGAAAGGAAGGTTAGTGTAGGTTGTATGCATCCCTGAATAGTAGAGTCTTCAGGGAGCGCTTGAAGCTTTCAAAACTAAGGGATAGTCTTGTGAAGCGAGGCAGAGAGTTCCATAAGATGGGAGCCAATCTGGAAAAATCTTGTAAACGGGAATGTGAGGAGGTAACAAGAGAGGTGGAGAGCAGGAAATCATGAGCGGAGTGAAGGGGACGGAAGGGAGAGTATCTGGAGAGCTGCTGGTGCAATGCTGAATACGGAGAGAGTATTGCTTTCTGTATTCAGCGAGGTCTGGCGGATCTGATCCGCACTGTTGGATCAGGTCCGCCAGACTTTCTTGCAATTGATTCAGACAAAAACAATGTACTTTATCCGCCATCCTAAATTTACATTTAACACAAACTACCTTATCCTTTTCTTTTACCCAATATGAAAAATATTTTGGAGTTATGAAAACTTGGTACAAAATACTCTGCTTTCATAGCTTTAGTTGTCCTAGTTACAGAGCTCATCATTAAATCCAGCTTGTTCTGATTCTGAATACATTTACTTCATTTAAACTTAAGATAAATAATGTTACATGCTTCCTGAGGGTTTAGTAGCGACCTGTATAAACTAGAAATAGATACGTTCCCTTGTGCGAATAACATTACGTTATGTTTTATGACTGTATTTCGCCAATCTGCGTTTGTAAGTTTGAGTAACTGATCTGCATAATGTCATAGTTGCAAATATGAAAACAATTGTTGATTTGTTAAACCAAATTCCCCTTTACACTAATCAAAAGTTTTTACTTTACTATTTTCTATAGCAATTAGCTGTACCATGTATCTTATTCCTACCTGCGAGTCATATCCTTCAGAAAACTCAGGGTTTCTTTTAATAGTAAGAAACAAATACATTTTGTAGTTAATCTCTAATTTTATGCACAGCTTGCGCCATGCCCGTATAGGTTGTTCATTAATCATTAATAATTGTTTAATTCTTTTAGGTATTACCTTTATTGGCATATGCACTAAGGCCTTTAATGAAAAAGGTGCTACTATCGCTGCTTCTATTTCATATATTGAGAAATGACCCATCTCTAAGAACCAATTAAATATGTACTTAATATTTGTTACTATATTATAACTCTCAAAATCTGGGATTGCCATTCCCAAACCTTTTTTATCAGCAACTAACTGATTCCTGGCTATTCTAGATCTTTTGTTATTCCAAATAAATTGTCTGACCAATTTATTGATCATATCCAAATCTTTCCTACATAGTATTAATGGGAGGGCCTGAAATCTATATAAAAATCTAGGAAGGATAACCATATTAAAGGGACACGAAACCCACATTTTTTCTTTCTTGTTTTAGAAAGAGCATACAATTATAAACAACTTTCTAATTTACTTCTATCATCTATTTTGCTTCATTCTCTTGATATTCTTTGCTGAAAAGCATATCTAGATATGCTTAGTAGCTGCTGATTGGTAGCTGCACATAGATGCCTCCTGTGATTGGTTCACCGTGTGCATTGCTATTTCTTCATTAACGTATATCTAAAGAATGAAGCAAATAAGGTAATAGAAGTAAATTGGAATGTTGTTTAAAATTGTATTCTCTACCTTAATCATGAAAGAAAATGTTTGGGTATAGTGTCCCTTTAATTAAATGAATTCTGCCAGATAATGATAGGGGGAGATTCATCCATCTTTCTATATCTCTCTTAAACAATGCAAGCAATGGAGGAATATTCAAACCATACCAAAGTTTTGGATCCCGTGAAAATTTCAAGCCCAATGTAATCTTTTGCTTCTTTAAAAGGAGTTTGGGGGGGTTCCAAATGTTTAATCAACCATAAAATTTATATCTTATCTTTGTTAATAACAAACCCTGAAAATGTTTGAAACTCATCTAAGGTCCTAATAATTAATGAAGAAATATATACCTAGCGCCTGTGTAATCCCATATGCTCTGGCTATTTTGACCTCTAGCTGTCAATAAGGAACACTAAGATTATAAGATGTAGCCTGAGCGCCTCAACTAGAAGTGGGCTAGGATATGAATGGATAGTGACGTATGTTTATTAGATGACAATAAATGTAAGCAATAAGTGTTAACAACAAAATGTTGGCAATAAAACAATAATAAAACAATAAAAACAGTATATAAAAATAAGTGATAATACATTAACATGGATCCATGTATTAGTATACAAGTGGCTGATAAGATAAGAACGTGTGTATATATGAAGATAGTACCACTAAAACAGTACTACACCACCTCGGTGGTCCTCTATTAGCACCCAGCGGGGTCTTAACCGTAATACTTTGAGAAGTCACAAAGTTTTCCTGTCGGTGGAAAATAAAATAATATATATTCCCAGATTAAGTGTAGAATACCCAAGTTTAGTGTAGAATATCCGAGTGATTATCCAAGTGGATATTTCAATAAAGTCCAATATATTGTGTTATAGTTGATCTCTCAAAAATAATAATGAAAATATAGGGGAAAAAATATATAAATGCTGAAAAAATGAGTGAAAAAAGAAAAATCCTTCAACCAAGGATAAAAATACAGAAATGTGTGAAATGTGGAAAAAATTTGAAAATTCCAATGTAAAAATACCAAACGATTTTACCCAAAAAATTCCATTAAAAAAATAAAAATGTTGATGTGGAAAAAATAAAATAAATTATAAAGGTTAGTGAATAAAAAATGAGATGTTGTACGGTAATGCAGCTGGGTGCTACAGGGTTAATGCTGCAACCACAGGTAAAATTCAGGGATGTCTGTGGATGAAAATTCAGAGATGTCTGTGGATGTTCTGCTCCTAACTGGATTTATCTGTAAAAAGATAATCAATATAGTGTAGTATGCTCAAAATCGATGTGGATATAAGAATAAGGCTTATCAGATACTTGGTCAACGCTTTTTGGCCTATCATAGGCCTTTTTCAATTTTACAAAGGAGCTGTGATGTGAAGCGCTAGACCTTCCCCAACTGGCCAATCCAATTTTACTACCTCCTTCCTAGGTAGTTAGTTGTCAAAAGAAAAAAAGGTTTTAGATTTAGATGGCGCTAAAAAGCTGTGGGTTCATAAAAATAACTCTCTGTTGCAATTAAGATAATCCTATCACTTTACAGATAAATTAATTTAATTTATAAGCCTCTGATACACGGGTGCAGATGAAAAAGCCCCAACCTTTAGGGGTGAAACACGTAGAAGGGACTGTATACACTTCTAAATCGTGAGGACTTGGAAAATCGTGCTAATTCAGAGTAAGAGAAGAAGTCGGGACTCTGCGTACCCAGTACTAAAGTGCAGAGGGAGCGACTTCTGTAAAGGCTGTGACAAGGAAACAACGGATAGAAGTCTTGCGCAAGTGAAATCCGCTGTAAAGGAAACCCGGTGACGTAAGACGCGCAGTGAGCAGCGTGATCGAGCCGGAGAGACACAGCCAGACGGGACTGTCAGGAAGAGCAGGTGAGAGCGCAAAGAAGTGGCAGCTCGTAAATCCCTGCAGAGCACACAGAGAGGTAAGAGACCCTCTTGGTTTCGGAAATGTTCATGGAATTTTAGTTGTCTATCTCCCATAACAGCGAGGAGCATTGGATAAAGTCTAAATACAGACATCCAAACACAGACATTCAAACACTAGGAAAGCTCCGATCTATAAAGTGACTGCCATTTATATGCTCCATTAGTAATAAACACTTGGTACCAAGCAAATATCCCCATTTAAGTGACTGTAACAGTGTAGTAAAGTATTGGACAAAAAGATAGATACCGTAAAATCTGGGAACTGAACATCAAGGATATATGAGATTGCTGTCAGCATTGTGCTTGATATTTATTATAAATTAATTCAACTGAAATTGTCAGAGTTGCAAAACCTGAAGGCAATTGTTAGGAGCTTTTCATTGCTGTCCAGTATTGCATTGGTGCTAAATTGTTGCATGATCAAACTGTCAATACTATTTCATATATTATCAAGAGTGGCTTAATTTGAAGGCTTTTGTATAGAAGTTTAAATTACGTTTTCAGAAGATTTATCATATAAAAGATAGGTTAAGAAGTTTTTTATGGTTTTTATTGTTACATATATGAATGCTTTTAGATATATGAGTTCTAGTATGTATGAGTGGTGAATGAATTTTGGGCCTAAAATGAATGAATTGTATTTTAAAAGTAGATAATGGATTTTTAGACAATTATATCAATATTTTGTTTGGAGTGGTTTGATTTGAGTTTTAAAGTATTTATTAAATCAATTTTGTGTTGCAAATATATTTTTTCCATCTGCACCCGTGTATCAGAGGCTTATAAATTAAATTAAATTAATTTATCTGTAAGGTGATAGAATTACATTGAAGTTGGAACCTATCTTAATTGCAACAGAGAGTTATCTTTATGAACCCACAGCTTTTTAGCGCCATCTAAACCTAAAACCTTTTTTTCATAGGCCTTTTTCAAGACTATGATAGGCCGTAACGCGTTAATGTATTATCGCTTATTTTTATATTTATTGTTTTATTATTGTTTTTATTGCCAACATTTTATTGTTAACACTTATTTCTTACATTTATTGTCATCTAATAAACATACGTCACTATCCATTCATATCCTAGCCCACTTCTAGTTGAGGCGCTCAGGCTACATCTTATAATCCTAATAATTAATGGTAAGTTATTTTTTAAATTTTGTGTAAAAATCAATAGGTCATCTGCATATATAGCCTGCTGGATCTTATATCTATCTATACTAATTCCCTTTAGCTTATTCCTGAAAAAAATGGCTAGAGGTTCCAATGCTAAATTAAACAAGAGAGGTGAAATGGGGCACCCCTGGCATGTTCCTCGCTGTAGAGCGAAGCTCTCTGATATCATAGAGTTAATAACTAAGGCTGACAAAAGGCAAAAATATAACAGAGAGATTATATTAGAGAAATGACCCTTAATTCAAAACTTCCTTATAGTGGTGAACATGTTATCCCATATCAAAGAGTCAAACGCCTTATATGCGTCCACCGTTATAATAGCTGCATCTCTCCCCAGCCACTTGCTCTCCCTACAGGCTATATTACAATAATTTAAAGCTATCTCCAATTTCCTAATGTTAGATATTAGTGTTCTTCCTTTAATAAATCGAGATTGATCTAAGCGTATCAGATACTTGATCACTAGTTGCAGTCTTGTCGCTAAAATTTGCGTTAAGATTTTATAGTCTACATTTAACAAGGAAATAGGCCTGTAAGAATCCATTGAGTTAGCTTCTTTCCTTGTTTTAAAATCAAGACTATTCTAGATTCTATAAAATATCTAGATGGATTTACCTCTTCCACAAAGAAAGAGTTATACATTTCCTTCAATAGAGGAGTAATTTTATCATCCAAGATTGTGTACAATTCCCCTTGTATATTATCCGGGCCTGGAGACTTATTTATGGCCAATTTCTTTATAGCTGATTTAATTTTGTCATCCCTGATTGGAGAGTTTAAAATCTCTAACTCATCATTCGATATTTGAGGTAGTGTGATATCTCTTCAAAACGACTCTTTCTTATGATGATCTACTTTCTTGTTGGCATATAGATTTCTGAAATACTGATAAAATTCTCGCGTTATAGCCTGTGGTTGATTACATATTTGATCTTTAACTTTAATTGCTGTGATAAAAGTTTTTAATTTTTGATAGTTAACCAAATTTGCTAGATATTTCCCTATTTTATTACCAAAGGTCATGTATTTACTATTTATTTTGACCTCATCTTAAGCTTCTCTATGGAAACAGAAGGAATCTCTATGTTTTTTTGCTTCTAAATATGCTTTCCAATTTACATCGCTACCATTCTGCAAATATTGCTGGTATTTATTAATAATCTAGTTCATAATTTGAATCCTATAACTATTGTATTTTTTTTTTCTTTTTGACTAGATAAGCCAGAATTTCTACCCTTAGTACTGCTTTGAGGGCTTGCCAAATCATGTCCACATTATCTACTGATGATTTATTTCTGCCATAATAGTAATCCCACTTACTGTTTAAGAAATTGCAAAAATCCAAATTGATATATAAATACTTAGGGAAAAATAATCTATTATTCAACTGATTTATTGGATTCAAACCTAATGAAAGGAGAATAGGTGCATGATCCGAAATAGTAATTTGCCTTATTGACACCTTTTGGACTGCAGAGAATAAATTCCTACTAATGAAAAACATATCAATACGTTATAGGGATTTATATGCCTTGGGAATGCAGGTAAATTCTTGAGTATCTGGGTAGGCATTACGCCAAATATCTATCAAACCAAGATTATGCCAAACCGCCATCAATATTTTAATGTCCCGATTCACTTGGTGGTAATTTTTCCTATTTCGCTTTCTATCCAATTGCCCTGACGAGATCAGATTAAAGTCCCCCCCTATAATAATATTTTTATCAAACTCTAATAACTTAGCCTGAATTAATTTCCAAAAGGGACCTTTTTTTTCATTGGGGCCATATACGTTGCAAAGCACCACCCTCCCTTGTGTTATCCAGATTGAGTTCAAGTATGAAAAAACCTGCCCTGTACATCCACTTCTTTCCTAAGGATTTGATACTGCAATTTTTTAAAGAAAAATATTGCCACTCCTCTCTTTCTATGTACTCCAGGGGCATACACCACCTCTCCAACCCACCCCCATTTCATCTTTTGGCTTTCAGTTTCATCCAAATGTGTTTCCTATAAAAATCCTATATCAACTCTTAATTTATTTAAATGCTGTAATTCTGATTTCCTTTTAATAAGAGATGAAAATCCCCCTACATTCCAAGACCCAAACTTATACAGTCCAGTTTACATAGATACACATTCTGAGAGGGGTATTCCCCACCCCCAGGGCTGACCATCGAGGGGGGGGGGTAAAGGGGGTGAGTTTCCCTCCCTCTCCTCCTCCCCTCTCCTCTATATCCACAATCCTCCACTAAATTCAATTCAACGTTTTCCCCACAGTTTAACAGCACCCATTTTTACTTGACTTCGTCTCTCAGAAACTTCTCTGCCTCTTGGGGTGTATCAAATATTTTAAATCCTTCTTTAGTTTTAATGCTTATTCTAGCCGGATATAATAAATTCACAATTCGACCTTTCATGAATTAACCAAGTACATATTGGTGCACATAGTTTCCTTCTATTAGAAGTTTCGTAAGAAAAATCCTGAAAGATTAAGATTTTTTTACTCTGAAAAAGCACGTTTTTTTAATTCTATAAGCCTGTAGAATTTTTATTTTATCTTGAAAGTTTAAAATATAATAACTTTAGGCCTAGGTCTATCATTAAACTCATCTTGTTTTCTCAGAATACCAATTCTATGAGCACGTTCTACTAAAAAAGTTTGAACACTTTCTGCAATTTTCAAAAGAGTAGGAAATTGAACTGCAGCAAACTGAATTAAAGGGACACTGAACCCCAAAAAATTCCTTTTGTGATTCAGATAGAGCATGCAATATTAAGCAACTTTCTAATTTACTCCTATTAGCAAATGTTCTTCATTCTCTTGGTATCTTTATTTGAAAAGCAAGAATGTAAGTTTAGATGCCGCCCCATTTTGGTGAACAACCTGGGTTGTTCTTGTTGATTGGTGGATAAATTCATCCACCAATAAACAAGTGCTGTCCAATGTTCTGGACTTTCTTTTTCAAATAAAGATAGCAAGAGAACGAAGAAAAATTGATAATAGGAGTAAATTAGAAAGTTGCTTAAAATTGCATGCTCTATCTGAATCACGAAAGAAAAAAATTGGGTTAAGTGTCCCTATAAGTCCTTCTCTGCTAAGCTTTTTGTTATTCCAATTACCCTTATATTATTTCTTTGTGACCTGTTTTCAAGATCTTCCACTTTATCACTTAGAAATTGAATTTGCTTAAGCATTCCTGTAATATCCTTATCCTTTTCAATGTCTCTATCTTCTAAATCTGTTACCCGCTGTTCTACTAGAGCTACTCTAGAAGAGAATTGTTTAATTTCTTGTGATATTGCTTCAACGCTTTTCTGTAATGATTCAAATTTGGGTATAAATATAGCACTAATCTGTTTCAGAAGTTCTGTATTTCTTATTGTCTCAGAGCTGTCCTCCTGGGGAGAATCTAGACTTAGTTCTGCACTACGCCTTACTTGCTTTTTTTCTTGCTCTCTTCTACTCACCATAGCTGAGGAGTATAAATAAATTTATCCATAGACATTTAAGAGAGAAAGGGGAGAGAGAGAGAAGGGAGAGAGAAAAAAAAGGGGGGGGGGAAGGGCTAAAAACTAATATACAACCCAAAAAAGACAATTTATATATATTTATAAGCTTTGTTTCAACAATTACATATCCCCTTCCCAGAGTGTAAGAAACAGAGTTATTTATAACCCTACCATGAGGATTTAGTAATAACCAAATATGCCCTAATATAAAAAAGGGATACATTATCCTTCTTTACCCTTTAAGATACTTTTTATCCCATTTTCGCCTACACATTTCCTTAAATTACCTTTAGTTATTCATCATGCATTCATCCAGTCTTAGCTAATATACTCAATATGTGATGCTCAGTATTACCTCTTCCTATTGAATCTTAACCTTACTAATTTCTTCCAATATTTATACCTTTTTAACCTTCTACCATAAAAAAGTGATATATTTCTTATGAAACCAACTAATTTTAGATCTCTAAAACAATCTGAGATAAATTCAGCAAAGAAAAAAATAATACAATATATCACAACATAAGTAAAGAGAGGAGGGGGTCTAGGGGAACTAGACCAAATACTCAAGTGCCATAGTCCTCGGTAAGTCCAAGTTTAGATAAGTCACCACCAATTGGGGAGCTCTTGTACTGTGAATCCTGGGTACCCGGAGATCCTTTTTCCAGAAGTAGTGTCCTTATCTAACTGATCTCTAGATTGATTCTACCGGAAACAAAGAACAAAAGAAAAGGAACGCCACATGTGTGTATCCATAATTTAAGAGAATACAAGCAGAACACCTGTACAAAGGGTACTCACATGTTCCGGCGGCACTCCATTGTGCCAGTAGATACAGGCTGGACCTCTCACAGCAGCCCAGCTTGCTGTTTTTCTGTTACTCAGACCGCTAATCCTCATTCATTAGGGACACATAAAAAAAGAGAAAAAGACAAACAAAGCCACATGTCTGTATCCCTTTACCACTAGTGTGAATATGCCATAAAGCTCAAATGCAGGGTACTCACAAAAATAGCGGCACTCAAGTGTGCCAAGTAGTGCAGACTGGCCCTTTGACAGCAGCCCAGCTTGCTGTCTTTAAGCTGAGTGATGCAGCAAAATTTCTGAAGTTTTCCGGAAACCAATAGAGAGAGTCAGGGGGATGCAGTTCAGTTTCTGCCTCAGTTTCTGAGTCAAAGTTATTATTTTTACAAGAGGCATTTGCAGCTTCTAAAAACATCCAGTTCAAGCTTGTAAGATGTGAGTCTGCAGCCACAAATTTATGAAGCTGTCTCTGCTTCTTATCCTAGGAGGCAGAGATAAATCAACTCAAACTCACTTGTTCAAGGTGATTGGCAGGCCCTGCTCTAACGCAATTGGCTGCCAAATAACACTGGCCAGGATTGAACAACAGAGCTCTTCTGCAGTTTTATATTTTGCCAAGTGGCAATTGCAGTTTGTTACATTTTCTTCTTAGACATGCTAGTATCAGTATATGTATTATGGTGAAAAATAAATAAAATCATCCTGCCTCTAGGTCCATGTGCTTTATATAGTGTCACCACAGTTTGCTTAAAGGGATATTAAACCCAAATATTTATTTTATGATTCAAATAGAGCATGCAATTTCAAGCAACTTTCTAATTTACTCCTATTATAATTTTTCTTCCTTCTTTTTGTATCTTTATTTGAAAATGCAGGAATGTAAGCTTTTTTGGGTTTCATATACCTTTAAAATGATGATACGCTTTACCTGTTTTAAAATCCGGTCCGGAATCCAAGCAATATTTTACAGGGACTTTAATTGAACACTTCTAATAAAGATGTACTGTATCTTACTTTTTAATCTAGCAGTGCAATTCTAATACCCCAGGTCCTGGCTGCCCACTTCAAAACTAATTTTTCTTGTAAACTAACATTTTGAACTGTTCTCTAATCGTCAATCTAGTCGTACAGCACTTTTTTTGTAGCTAGAGTTCTGATTGGAGAACAGTTCAAACAATAGTTTACAAAAAATGAGTTTTGAAGAGAGTAGTTGGACTGCGGGGTATTGAAATGGCTATTATAGGTATAATAAGTAAGATTAACAGTCAAGAGTTTGATGTGATAATGGAAATTTATTTTATTATTATTATCAGGTATTTGTAGAGCGCCAACAGATTACGCAGCGCTATGAACATAGGTGGTATACAAAATAACATTTACAGGGGTCAAGTGGGTACAGGGCCCTGCCGAGAGTTGCACTGTTGTAGTCGGCTCTTATGAATGTGAAATACAAACAGCTGGACTCATAGGCTTACATGCTATGGGGTTTATGGGGATAGCAGTGGCGATAGGAAGGTTATTGTAGGTTGTATGCATCCCTGAATAGTAGAGTCTTCAGGGAGTGCTTGAAGCTTTCAAAACTAGGTGATAGTCTTGTGAAGCGAGGCAGAGAGTTCCATAAGATGGGAGTTGCAGTAGTCGAGGCGGGAAAGGATGAGAGAGTGAATTAAAATCTTAATTGTGTCTTGTGTAAGGAAATGTCTTCTTTTAAAAATGTTTTTAAGGTGGAAGGGGCAGGCTTTAGTCAATGACTAAATGTGAGGAGTGGAAGAGATCTGAGTCAAGTGTGACCCCAAGACATTGAGCATGTGGGATTATGGTAATGATGGAGTTATCAACAGTTATTGAGAATTTAGGGTGGAGATTTTGGAAGAAGGGGGGGAAATAAGGAGCTCAGTTTTGAAGAGATTTAGCTTGAGGTAGTGAGAGGACATCTAAGATGAGATATGAGAGAGACAGTTAGTGACACGGGTTAGCAAGGAAGTAGATAGTTCTGATGCAGAGAGGTAGATTTGGGTGTTGTTGGCAGAAATATGATAATGAAACCCATGGGACTTTATTAAGGAACCTAATGATGATGAGAAGGGGACCAAAGACAGAGCCTTGCGGTACCCTAACAGAAAGATGTAATGGGGCAGAGGATGTCCCAGAGAAGGCTACACTAAAGGTACAGTTAGACAGATAGGAAGAGAACCACGAGAAACCTGTTTTTGCAGAAGCTGAAGGAATGGAGAGTTTGGAGCAAAAGAGGGTTGTCAACAGTATCAAAGGCTGCAGGCAGATCAAGGAGGAAAGCAAAGAGAAGTGGCCTTTGGATTTTGCTGTAAGTAGGTAGTTGGTAACCTTAACAATTGCTGTCTCTGTGGAGTGTAG
The DNA here is from genome assembly GCF_027579735.1 of Bombina bombina. Lineage (NCBI taxonomy): Eukaryota > Metazoa > Chordata > Amphibia > Anura > Bombinatoridae > Bombina > Bombina bombina. Next base: position 181,383,972 of record NC_069502.1, read on the forward strand.
GGGGCGAAATTCAGATTGCAGTGGGTCAAGAAGGGAGTTTAATGTAAGAAAATTGGATAGACGTGCATATACTAGCTTTTCAAAAAGCTTTGGGGCAAGAGGGAGTAGGGAAATAGGGCGGTAGTTGGATGGGAAGGTTGGATCAAGAGAAGGTTCTTTGAGGGTAGGTGTGACCAGTGCATGTTTAAGAGATGAGGGAAATAAACCAGTGCTGAGGGATAGGTTGAAGATGTGTGTGAGTATAGGGGTAAGGGTAGAAGAGAGGGAGGGGAGTAGCTGTGAGGGGATGGGTCGAGGGGACAGGTAGTGAGGTGAGAGGATAGTATAAGGGCAGAAACTTCTTCCTCTGTAACAGAGGCAAAATAGCTAATTTTTTGTCTATGTGGGTTTCTGATGATTGTGACATATTGGGGGGGGGGGGGGGGAGACCGGTAGTATGTTGAGAGCCTATTTAATTTCTGATGCAGTTGATTTTATTGTTGAAGTAGCTGACAAAATCTTGAGCTGAGAGAAAAGTTATAGTCGGAGGTGGGGTGGGTGGAGAAGAGTATTATTATTATTATTATTATTATCGGTTATTTGTAGAGCGCCAACAGATTCCACAGCACTAATGAATGTAGAGAACAGATGTTTTGGGTTTGAAGAGTAGAACTCCCTGGGACTCAAACAGCTAACATCATGGAAGGAAGTTCTCCCATATACAGACCACTAGTATTTTGGTAATAAGTATATGGTATTGTGTTTGTTTATATTTTATCTCTACCATTCTAGATAAAATAGTCATCTGTAGCTGCTTAACACATCACTAGAATATTTTATAAGAAGCAGCAATGGTAGGGTATATCATTTTTTTCTATGAGGTGGCAAAATGTGCCTTTTCCTGTGTAACCAAAAACCCTAGCACCAGCCCTGCCAAAAAAATAAAAGATTTTCAAAAGATGAAGGTTAATAAATTTGAAAACTTCAAATGCTTGAAGAGTTTTTTTCTGATGGATCACCAGTTGTTAGAGCATAAGGGTGTGTTTATGAAGGAATAGATACACAGAACAAATTAAAGTCTTTTTAAAAAGCTTTACTGATTGATAAGTAAAAGTAACAGTTGGAAGTTTGAAGATCACAAAAAAGGCCTTATGCAAATCACTATACAAGTTTTTCTCTTTAGTATACACAAGAGATGAACCATTGGATGATACTTTGGAACAAAATAGAACATGCCAGCCCATACCATTAATTGGGTTATGTATAGAGGATATCAGAAACAAATTGGATAATATTAAGGTAAATAAAACTCCAGGCCCAGATGGAATACACCCAAGGGTGTTAAGGGAACTTAGCACTGTTATAGACAAACCTCTACTCTTAATTTTTCAAGACTCATTATCCTCAGGCATGGTACCCAAGGATTGGCGTAAAGCTGATGTGGTGCCACTCTTCAAAAAGGGAAGTAGGGATGATCCAGGAAGCTATAGACCAGTTAGTCTGACATCAATAGTGGGGAAGATATTTGAAGGGATTATAAGGGATTATTTTGATGAGCATATTCGTGTAAACAAGATTATGAGTTCTAATCAGCATGGTTTTAGGAGAAATAGATCATGTCAAACTAATCTAATTAGATTCTATGAGGAAGTAAGTAAAATATAGATAAAGGGGAATCAGTTGATGTGATATACTTAGATTTTGCAAAGGCATTTGATACAGTGCCACATGAGAGATTAATGCACAAAATTAAGGGACTGGGAATAGCTGAAAATGTTAGTTTATGGATAAATAACTGGATAAAAGATAGGGAGCAACGAGTAGTAGTAAATGGATCATACTCAGATTGGACAAAGGTAATCAGTGGGGTACCCCAGGGATCAGTGCTGGGCCCTATTCTTTTTAATATTTTTTATAAATGACTTGGAGCTAGGATTAAATAGTGACATCTCTATTTTTGCAGATGATACTAAGTTAAGTAAGGTCATTAGGTCAGAGCAGGATTAACTTTCGTTACAAAGGGACCTGCAAAAATTAGAAGTATGGGCAGGTAAATGGAAAATGAGATTTAATACGGGAAAATGCAAGGTTCTACATTTTGGAAGTAAAAATAAGCAGGCAACGTATTATTTAAATGGGACAAGACTTAGCCAAACACAGGAGGAAAGGGATTTGGGGGGTAGTAATAGATAACAAGCTAAACATGGGTGCACAATGCAAGGCAGCAGCTTCAAAGGCTAATAAGATACTAGCATGTATTAAAAGAGGCATTGACTCAAGGGGGGAAAACATAATTCTGTCTCTAAATATAGCCCTGGTAAGACCTCACCTTGAGTATGGAGTGCAGTTCTGGGGACCAACTACAAAAAAAGATATTGCAGAACTAGAAAAAGTTCAGAGAAGGGCCACAAAGCTAATAAGGGGATTGGAGAATTTAATCTATGAGGAGAGGCTAGCCAAACTGGGTCTGTTTTCTTTAGAAAAAAAGGCGCTTAAGAAGTGACATGATTACTTTATTTAAGATTGGAGGAAAGGAGATTTAATATCCTGCAACGGAAACGTTTTTTCCCTGTAAGAGCATACAATTGTGGAACTCATTACCAAAGGAGGTAGTGAATGCCAATACCCTAGATACATTTAAAAATTATTTGGATACATTTCTGTCTATAAACAAAATTCATGGATATGATTGCTAGTATTAAATGGGTCACCTTTTAGTGGGATTATTTAAGCTTAACTGGAGCTTTTTGTAAATATTTTAGATTTGTGTAGGTTGAACTTTATGGACTTCGGTCTTTTTTCAACCTTATCTACTATGTTACTATGTTACTAAAGTCTTTTAGCAATAACAAAGTCCAATAAACACTGGTGTTTAAAATGAGCAGCAAAAGGTGAGCTGACACAGAATACCTGATAGAAACAGCAAGCACAACTGGTTTAAAGAAGGCTGTCACTGGTATGGTAGACACAGGTTTCTCGCAGGCACAGGATACCCAGCAGAAACTGCCACAGGATACCAGACAGACACAGCAGGCACAGTAGGTTTAATGAAGGCTGTCACTGTTATGGTAGACACAGGTTTCTCAGAAAGGGCTGTAATGGGTTGAATAATACCAGAAAAGTTACTTATACACTTTCTGTGAAAGTTTGCAAAGCCCATAAAGCATTGAATGGCTCATTTTATTATGGCTTCAATTTTCTTGGAATCCATATAATGTCTCCAGGTTAGTTAGTGTTAAATGTACATTTTTCCAGTTTAGTGTATAGACAGTTGGCTCTTAGATGGGACAACATAGTTCTCACATGATTGTTATGTTGTTGTACAGAAGAGGAGTAAATGAGTATGTTGTCAAGGTAGGCTACTGCATAAATGTCCATGATATCACAGAAAATTTAATTGACAAACCTCTGGAAGGTAGCAGAGGTTACACAGACCAAAGGGCATCACAGTGAATTCATAGTGCCCATAAAGTGAACGTAAGGCAGTTTTCCACTCATCTCCTTTGTATACTCTTACAAGATTTAGGCACCTCTTAGATACATTTTACTGAAGATAACTGCTGATAAGTTCTGGAATAAGTGCTAATGGATATTTATTTTTAACAGTAATGGCATTTAGGTCCCTGTAGTCTATGCAAGTCCAACATCCTTTTTCTGACAAAGAATATGCCAGCCCCAGCGGGTGACCTGGACGGTTTAATAATTCCTGTCTGAAGATTTTCTTCAATATATTCTTTTAACACCTTTATCTCTGGTTCTGATAATGGATAGATGCAAAATCATTGGGCAATTATACGCCCTGTGCGGAGGGAGAGTATAAGCTCTCTCTTTTAAAAAACATCATAAAAATCCTGGTATTTGAGTAAGAGTTCCTTTTGGAGTCTCGGGATGGAGCGTAGCATTGTTAAGGAACTTAAGACAGTGCTGAAGGCAAAAATGGGATTTAAAGTGTACAGTTCCAGTTTCCCAGTTGATAAACAGATTATTCATTTGCAACCAGGGTAGGCCAAGCATTAAAGGGAACACTGGTGAAGTTACTACATCAAATATCACAGTCTCTTTATATCCAGGCCCAATTATGACTGATAAAGAAATTATTTATTTTGTGATTGGACCGGTTTTCAATGGTGACCCATCAATGAATTGGCTTTTCTTGAGTGCCACTGGGTATCTGGAGTCTTTGGGCTAATTGGGTGTCCAGAAAACATCCACTGGCCCCTGAATCAATCATGGCAGGTAGATTAACTGGGTTCTTGTCCCACAGCAAGGAGAGAGATAGGGACAAATAAAGCTTTGAATATTTTGGCATTTGATCAATGGATAGGAGGGGAAGAGATTGCTTACCCATAGAAGTCTTGTGCTTGGCGGTGCGCACTCAACCTATATGTTAAGGGTTTCCACAGTACAAGCAGAGATGTAGCATTCTTCTCCTTTGCTTTTCAGCTTTGGAGAGGGTACCCCAGATGCCTTCTATTTGCATGGGTTCTTCAGCTGAGGTGGTTGGTGAAGGTGGAGGCAGAGGGAGAACAAACTGCTTGTGAGAAGGGCTATAAGCAGCAATGTTTTCTATGCGCCTCTCCCTAAGGCAGTGGCTGATCTAAATTGACAAAGAGATTAGGCTTTCTAAGCTCTTAGGAACCTCTACTTGTGCTAGTTCATCTTTCAAAGTATCAGACAGGCCCAACCAGAATTGATTCAGGAGAGCTGCTTTCTGTACACGTATAAAATCTGAGTGAAAGTTTCTAGATTGCAGAGGAAACAGAATCTGACAAGAGATGATAAAAGTCCGGAATTTAGACTGACTCCCATTAAATTTTTCTGGTAAAGCAACTCTAGGTTCAGGTAGATTACTTGTACCAGATTATGATACAGGTGCACTAGCTACTGGTGCTGGGAAAGTAGGAACCTGCAGGAAGGAGTCTTTGGAGTTGCTGTTCAAATCTGTTCTGATTTTCTTGTAAGGCACCCACAGTTTGAGTTACTTCATTCAACTGTTGTGTTAAAGCTTCAACTATTCCTGCAAGTTCCATCTTTTAGGGTGAGTTATTTTGTGAGAGGATTAGGGTGTGTGGAACTCAGAATGCAGGAACAGATACACAGAACAAATTCTTTTTGAAAGCTTTACTGATTGATTAGTAACCTTAGGTAGTTTGAAGATCACAGAAAAGGCCTTATGCAAATCACTAAAGTCTTTTAGCAATAACAAAGTCCAATAGACACTGGAGTTTAAATTGAACAGAAAAAGGTGAGATGACACAGAATACCTGATAGGAACCGCAGGCACAACTAGTTTAAAGAAGGCTGCCACTGGTATTGTAGACACAGGTTTCTCAGCAGGTACAAGATACCCAGCAGGTACTGTTGGTGAGACTGTAATGAGATACCAGATACATACAGCAGGCACAGCTGGTTTAACGAAGGCTGTCACTGGTTTGGTAGACATAGGTTTCTCAGCAAGCACAGGATACCCAGCTGGTACTGTTGTTGAAACTGTCATGCGATACCAAATAGGTACAGCAGGCAGAGCTTCAGGAACAAGGCAAGCATACATCAGTATCAGGTTATTCTGCTTGACTTTCAGGATAAAGGTGAGCATACGTAGGTGCAAGGTAAGAATGCTTGGTTTCAGGAGCAATGTGAGCATACATTGTTATCAGGTAAGTATACTTTGGTTTCAGGAAAAAGTTGAGCATACACAGGTATCAGGTAAGTAAGCTTAGTTTTCAGGACCAAGGTGAGCATACACATGTATCAGTTAAGTATGTTTTGGTCTCAGGAGCAAGGTGAGCAAGGTAAGAGGGCAATAACTCAGTCCATAGTGATGGGCTGGTTGAGATTTTATAAGAGAAGGGTGGCATTCTCGACGTTCGCCAAGACCGTGTCCCCGACCCGGCAAGGGTAAGTACCCTTACACTAGTGTTGAATTGTTCCAGTGCAAGATATAGGGGGTGCTAGTGTGCTATAACTGCATTTAAAAAGCTTTTGATAAGAGGCTATCATAAGGTTTTCCTTTTTGCTTTCTTTTTATTGAGGTTTGTATCAATTAAATTTTGATGATACAATGAAAGAAAGCCACAATACAACACAGATTTAAACAGAACAACATATATATAGCTTAATGACTTCAGGAGTGCAACTGAATAACTAATGCTTGGAAGTCCAGTTCTACAAAAGTACCTCTATAGTTAGGGTGACCAAATTGCCACTTTAAAAAGGGACACATTTGAAAAAGACATAAGTCAGGGCTGTTTTCAGGGCTGTTGAAAGAAATGTTTTGTATTAGAACCTTGACATATGTATTTTTCATATGTGTCCCTTTTTAAAGCGGCAATATGGTCAGCCTATCTACAGTACCTTAAAAAGAGAAGGGGAAATTAATCATTTATCTTATATTGAGATATATTTTTTAATGACAGTAAGCATGAGAGCAGCTAAATGTGAGAAGACAAAACTATTTAAATAGCAGCACTATGTAGCTGTGTACTATTCAGATTTTTTTCTCATTTTGAAGATGTGATGAACAAACTCATTTCTCCAATATCAATAAAGGATAGTCACTCTCTGTATACTTTATATGGACATTATGAGTTTGGCAGAAGATAAGTCGACTTTGGACCAGCAGTACTCTACAATTCACAAGTTGAACTTTAACTATGTGTTTAACCTATTTACAGAGTTAAACTAATACGGCTAGATTACGAGTTGTGCATTATCCTGAAAAAGCAGCATTAACAGGTTGTAACGCTGCTTTTTCACTACCGCTGCTATTACGAGTCTTGCCGCAAAACGACTTACGTAAACTTCGTGAACCTTTTTTTCTATGGGACTTCCATAGCGCTGGTATTACCAGTCTGTCCTGGGAGGCTAAAAAGTGAGCGGTACACCCTCTACCTCCAAGACCCGTAACGCATTTTAAAGTCAGTAGTTAAGAGTTGTTTGGTACAATGCCGTAGCACAAAACTCATAACTAAAGTGCTAAAAAGTACACTAACACCCATAAACTACCTATTAACCCCTAAACCGAGGCCCTCCCACATAGTAAACACTAAAAGAAAATTAATAACCCCTAAACTGCCACTCCGGACATCGCCGCCACCTACATTATACTTATTAATCCCTAATCTGCTGCCCCCAACATCGCTGACACCTACATTATTTTTATTAACCCCTAATCTGCCGTCCCCAATGTCGCCGCAACCTACCTACACTTATTAACCCCTAATCTGCCGCCCCCAACGTCGCCGCCACTATTCTAAATTTATTAACCCCTAAGTCTAACCCTAACCCTAACACCCCCTAACTTAAATATAATTAAAATAAATCTAAAGAAAATTACTACCATTAACTAAATTATTCCTATTTAAAACTAAATACTTACCTGTAAAATAAACCATAAACTAACTACAATATAACTAATAGTTACATTGTAGCTAGCTTAGGGTTTATTTTTATTTTACAGGCAAGTTTGTATTTATTTTAATTAGGTAGAATAGTTATTAAATAGTTATTAACTATTTAATAACTACCTAGCTAAAATAAATACAAAAGTACCTGTAAAATAAAACCTAAAAGTTACACTAACAACTAACACTACACTACAATTAAATAAATGACATAAATTAAATACAATTAAATAAATTAAATACAATTAGCTAAAGTACACCCCCCCACTAAATTACAGAAAATAAAAAACAAATTACAGATCTTTAAACTAATTACACCTAATCTAATAGCCCTATCAAAATAAAAAAGCCCCCCCAAAATAAAAAAAAATCTAACCTAAACTAAACTATCAATAGCCCTTAAAAGGGCCTTTTGCGGGGCATTGCCCCAAAGTAATCAGCTCTTTTACCTGTAAAAAATAAATACAAACACCCCCCAACAGTAAAACCCACCACCCACACAACAAAAAAACCTAAGCTCCCCATTGCCCTTAAAAGGGCATTTGGATGGGCATTGCCCTTAAAAGGGCAGTTAGCTCTTTTGCGGCCCAAAGCCCTAACCTAAAAATAAAACCCACCCAATACACCCTTAAAAAAACCTAACACTAACCCCCTGAAGATCGACTTACTGTTCTAAAGAACGGACATCCATCCTCAAGGAAGCGGCAGAAGTCTTCATCCAACCGGGCCGAAGTCCTCAACCAAGCCAGGAGAAGTCTTCATCCAAGCTGGGTGAAGTGGTACTCCGGACAGGCAGAAGTCTTCATCCAGATGGCATCTTCTATCTTCATCCATCCGACGTGGAGCGGCTCCATCTTTAAGACATCCGACGTGGAGTATCCTCTTCATCTGGAGTCTTCTAACTGAATGAAGGAACCTTTATGTGACGTCATCCAAGATGGCGTCCCTTAGATTCCGATTGGCTGATAGAATTCTATCAGCCAATCGGAGTTAGCTCGCATTCTATTGGCTGATTGGAACAGCCAGTAGAATGCGCCAATAGGATTGAACTTCAATCCTATTGGCTGATTGCTTCAATAGGATTTTTTTCTACCTTAATTCCGATTGGCTGATAGAATTCTATCAGCCAATCGGAATCTAAGGGACGCCATCTTGGATGACGTCACTTAAAGGTACCTTCATTCAGTTAGAAGACTCCGGATGAAGAGGATGCTCCGCATCGGATGTCTTGAAGATGGAGCCGCTCCGCGTCAGATGGATGAACATAGAAGATGCCGTCTGGATGAAGACTTCTGCCCGTCTGGAGGACCCCTTCGCCGGCTTGGATAAAGACTTCTCCCAGCTTCGTTGAGGACTTCGCCCCTGTTGGATGAAGATTTCTGCCGCTTCCTTTAGGATGGATGTCCGGTCTTCAGAACAGTAAGTCGATCTTCAGGGGGTTAGTGTTAGGTTTTTTTAAGGGTGTATTGGGTGGGTTTTATTTTTAGGTTAGGGCTTTGGGTCGCAAAAGAGCTAACTGCCCTTTTAAGGGCAATGCCCATCCAAATGCCCTTTTCAGGGCAATGGGGGGCTTAGGTTTTTTTAGTTAGGTTTTTATTTGGGGGGTTTGTTGTGTGGGTAGTGGGTTTTACTGTTGGGGGGTGTTTGTATTTATTTTTTACAGGTAAAAGAGCTGATTACTTTGGGGCAATGCCCCACAAAAGACCCTTTTAATGGCTATTGATAGTTTAGTTTAGGCTGGGGGGGGGGTTTATTTTGGGGGGCTTTTTTATTTTGATAGGGCTATTAGATTAGGTGTAATTAGTTTAAAGATCTGTAATTAGTTTTTTATTTTCTGTAATTTAGCGGTTTTTTTTGTACTTTAGCTAATTGTATTTCATTTATTTAATTGTATTTAATTTAGGCCATTTATTTAATTGTAGTGTAGTGTTAGGTGTTAGTGTAACTTAGGTTGGGTTTTATTTTACATGTACTTTTGTATTTATTTTAGCTAGGTAGTTATTAAATAGTTAATAACTATTTAATAACTATTCTACCTAGTTAAAATAAATACAAACTTGCCTGTAAAATAAAAATAAACTCTAAGATAGCTACAATGTAACTATTAGTTATATTGTAGCTAGCTTAGGGTTTATTTTACAGGTAATATTTAGTTTTAAATAGGAATTATTTAGGTCATAATATTAATTTTTATTTAGATTTATTGTAATTATATTTAAGTTAAGGGGTGTTAGGGTTAGACTTAGGTTTAGGGGTTAATACATTTAGTATAGTGGCGGTGATGTTGGGGGCGACAGATTAGGGGTTAATAAATGTAGGTAGGTGGTGGCGATGTTAGAGATGGCAGATTAGGGGGTAATATTATTTAACTAGTGTTTGCGAGGCGGTAGTGCGGCGGTTTAGGGGTTAATATGTTTATTATATAGTGTTGTCGATGTCCGGAGCGGTAGATTAGGGGTTAAAAAATATAATGTCGGGGGCGGCAGATTAGGGGTTATTAAGTGTAAGATTAGGGGTGTTTAGACTGGGGGTTCATGTTATGTGTTAGGTGTAAACATAAATTTTATTTCCCAATAGGAATCAATTGGCCTGCATTACTGAGTTTTTATGCTGCTTTTTTGCAGGTGTTAGACTTTTTCTCACTTGGCTCTCCCCGTTGACTCCTATGGGGAAATCGTGCACAAGCATGTACGACCAGCTCACCGCTGACTTAAGCAGCGCTGGTATTGAAGTGCGGTAAGGAGCACAATTTTGCTCAACGCTCACTTCTTGCTTTTTAACGCCGGGTTTGTAAAAACCCGTAATACCAGAGCTGCAGGTAAGTGAGCGGTGAGAAAAAAATGCTCGTTAGCACCACACAGCTTCTAACGCAAAACTCGTAATCTGGCCGATAGTATTTCAAGGTCCCTAGTGTTAAAATGATATGCTCTATCAAATTAAAGCATGTAATTTTTCCACTATAATGGCCCTTTAAAATGACCACCAAGATATTGTTATAATGCACACTATTACCAAACTAGCAAACCTCAAGTTTCCTGTTTAATGAGACCTCTAGTACAAATCACAGCTCAGGAGGCAACTCCTGGGCTTTTAAAGCAAAGTTTTTTTTATACCTGGTAATGTGAATATATCCTTCCCCAGGTTCTTTACAGGCCAGTCTTGGACCTCTCATGTCTTTATTTTAAAAACTAACGAAGGGGATACAATTGTTAAAAAAAGGATTATTCTATTTTAATGTATTTTTGCTCTATTCTACCACACTATTAAACCTACAATGAGTTATGGGGGATCAATTTATTAAACCCCGGACGGACATGATTCGCTATAGCGAATCATGTCCACCCTGCACCTGCATTTGACATTGCACAAGCATTTCACAAAAAAATTGCTTGTGCAATGCTGCCCCCTGCACATTCGCCGCCAATCGGCCACTAGCATATCTGATCAGGATGATTGCAGTCCCCCACCTAAGAGGTGGCGGACAAGTTAAGGAGGAGCGAGCTTACGACCGCTGCTTCTTAAATTATGTTGCTAGCATCTGTTGCTTATTAAATCTCCCCCGTGGTATCCAAATGATTAAAGGGACATTAAACCCAAAATTTTTCTTTCATTATTCAGATAGAGAATAACATTTTTTTAAAAAGTTTCCAATTTACTTCTATTATCAAATTTATTTAATTCATATTTTATTTTTTGTTATAGAGATACCTAGGTAAGTAGCGTGCACATGCCTGAAGCACCACATGACAGGAAATAGTGCTGCCATCTAGTGCTCCTGCTAATGTTGAACATTGTTGCAAAACTGCTGCTATATAGTGCTGCAGACACGTGCACACTCTTAAGCTTACATTTCTGCTTTTCATATAAGGATAACAAGAAAACAAAGAAAATATGATAATAGAAGTAAATTAGACAGTTGTTTAAAATGTTATGTTCTATCTAAAACATGAAAGAAAAAAATTGGGTTTTACGTCCCTTTAATAAACGGGATTTAAATTAATTGTTACAATCTATAGTAGGACCAGACAGATATTTAAAGGTCAAAAACAAGGCAAGAGAACATTATCAGCTAATCCCTAAAATTGTTTGCAAGAATATTTATATACATAGGTTAATGTAATCTGTAAAAGTGGCCTCATACAGTTCTATTAGGAATAAATATAGGTTACTGACCTTAAAAAGCCAATTAAAATAATGTATATGGCCTGCATAACCAAGCTGGAAATATAACATTAGGGTGAGTGAAACAAGGTGAATAGGGATGATTTAGCTCTAGGGCAGAGCTTTCCAAACTTGTTCTGTTAGTGACACACTTTTTAGACCTACATCATTTCGCGACACAGTAATTCAGCTGTACTAGCAAAAAGGAGGTGAAACTAACTTGTATTAAGTGATACAGATACATACATAAATTATATAATAATTAAATGTATTTACAAGTAACAGTATGTAAGTATGTGCAAGAATTAAAAAAAGTTTAATAACACCAATAGCTACTTGCTATTTTAATGGGATGTATGAGGTTGATGGGATGAACACAATTTCTGAATATTTGGTGGAAACACTCGCATTTCATCATCAAGCATTTTTAAGCTTCCACTTCCTATCCATATATCAAGAGCAGGAGCAGCAATGCACTACTGGGAGCTAGTTGCCAAAAAAACCCCACTGACTTCAGCTCAGCATTTAAGCTGCTGCCCTCAGAGCTCGGTGAGTCCGATTGACTACTGCCCGCGCTGCAAACACACTGCTGTCCCACTCACTGACTACACATGCAGTCACGAGCCAATTAAGGAGACTACACATGCAGTCAGGAGCCAATGTGCCGCCAAAGCCACCAATGGGAATAGTTTCACTTCCCACTGAGCTGCGCCAATAGGTTAAGATGATCTGTATCCCCCTAGGTATCAATCACATGTCAACCATGTGATATGCGTAGCAGGCAGGCGGAAAGTCAGAAACCCCCAAAAAAAAAAAATTGTGAAGAAGCAGGGACACACCTACACACTGCTGCCGACACACTAGTGTGTCCCGACACACAGTTTGGAAAGCACTGCTCTAGGGGTTCCTAAAATAAGCAAAGCGTAAGACAACTTACAGGAAAAATAGCCACAAAATGTATCAGCATATCCGAGAAGAAAAATCAATACTAGAATACAGCAAGCTCAAAACATGTATTCCCTGATTCAGATAGAGCATGTGATTTTAAACAACTTCATAACTTTTATAATCACAATTTCTTTCTTCTCTTGGTATTTTTTGTCAAAAAGCAGGAAACTAAACTCAGGAGCATGCATATGTCTGAAGCACTATATTGCAGCAATTTTGAGAGAATGTTATCCATTTGCAATGGTGCTAGATGGTAGCACTATTTTCTGCTATATAGTACTCCAGACACCTTCCTAGGTATCTGTTCAACAAAGAATACCGTGAGAACAAAGCAAAATTGATAATAGAAGTAAATTGGAAACCTTTTTTTTTTAAATAGTATGCTCTGTCTGAATCACAAAAGAACATTTTTGGATTTCATATCCTTTACTTATTGAGATCATATATAAAAACTAACATTAGTACTTCTACTTTAATATAAAAGGATAAAATCTGCACTTGACTTGTAAGGTTGAATTAAGAAACTACTATCACTGACCAAAGGAGGATCTAGTGGATCACATAAAAATGACCAGGGATTACTTGCAGAATAACAAAAGACTGAGTCCCGACAGCTACATGTGTTGCTACCCAATTCCAGATCTACAATTCAGCTAAGTATCCGGAAGGCACTCTATCTTGTTCTGATGTTGGCTGCACAGGCAAGCTCCAGATAATGATGGCAGTGTATCTGATCTGCTTTGATCCAGATACTTAGCATTCATCTTAAGCCATTTGAAAGGGATATTAAACCCATTTTTTTTTTCTTTTAATGATGCCAATTCAAAACATTTTTCTAATTTACTCCCATTATCAATTTGTCTTGTTCTCTTTGTATCTTTATTTTAAAAGCAGAAATTTAAGCTTAAGAGCCGGCCCATTTTTGGTTCAGCACCTGGATAGCGCTTGCTGATTGTTGTAGCCAATGTAGCCACCAATCAACGAGTGCTAACCAGGGTTCTAACCAAAAATGGGCCGGCTACTAAGCTTAAATTATTGCTTTTTCAAGTAAAGATACCAAGGGAATTAAGAAAAAATGATTATAGAAGTAAATTAGAAAGTTGCTTAAAATTGCATGCTCTATCTGAATCATGAAAGAAAACAAAAATGGAGTTTAATATACCATTAATATCCCAATCCTGGCAGTTCATTTGAGATCTCTGAGGGATCAGTTTAGCCCCTAGCACCAATGCATCAGAAAGCTTCATAAGTAGCATCAGTTGAGGCAGTGGAACATCTAGCAAGACTTCCTTTCCTCTGGCCAATGCATGTTCAGGTTCTGTAAGAACTTTTCCAGAGGAAGTATTTATTGCCGAGGTAAGATCTTCTCTTCTAACCATGAAGAGGGGTTTTCCTATTATCATTAAGTTGCATAATCCAAACAGCCAAATTGCGTGCACGTTCACGTATTCCCCATAGAAGTCAATGGAGAAGACAAATAGAAAGAAACCCCCCCACAAAAACCCTAATCTGTTGCACAAAGCCCATAATGTATTCTCCTCGCAAAGTGTACATGAAAATGTGAAAATTTCATATTGTGAAAATGTTTTCATAACGGAATAGGTTCTTTTTATTTCTAAAAAAAAATATTTCTTTATATATGTGATGATTTTTGTACTGATATACAGTGGGGCAAAAAAGTATTTAGTCAGCCACCAATTGTGCAAGTTCTCCCACTTAAGAAGATGAGAGAGGCCTGTAATTTTCATCATAGGTATACCTCAACTATGAGAGACAAAATATGGAAACAAATGTCTGATTTGGAAAGAATTTATTTGCATATTATGGTGGAAAATAAGTATTTAGTCAATATCAAAAGTTCATCTCAATACTTTGTTATATATCCTTTGTTGGCAATGACAGAGGTCAAACGTTTTCTGTAAGTCTTCACAAGGTTGTCACACACTGTTGCTGGTATGTTGGCCCATTCCTGCATGCAGATCTCCTCTTGAGCAGTGATGTTTTGGGGCTGTCACTGGGCAACATGGACTTTCAACTCCCTCCAAAGGTTTTCTATGGGGTTGAGATCTGGAGACTGGCTAGGCCACTCCAGGACCTTGAAATGCTTCTTACGAAGCCACTCCTTCGTTGCCCGGTGGTTTGTTTGGGAACATTGTCATGCTGAAAGACCCAGCCACGTTTCATCTTCAATGCCCTTGCTGATGGAAGGAGGTTTGCACTCAAAATCTCACGATACATGGCCCCATTCATTCTTTCATGTACACGGATCAGTCGTCCTGTTCCCTTTGCAGAGAAACAGCCCCAATACATGATGTTGCCACCCCCATGCTTCACACTAGGTATGGTGTTCTTTGGTTGCAACTCAGCATTCTCTCTCCTCCAAACACGACTAGTTGTGTTTCTACCAAACAGTTCTACTTTGGTTTCATCTGACCATATGACATTCTCCCAATCCGCTTCTGGATCATCCAAATGCTCTCTAGCATACTTCAGACGGCCCAGACATGTACTGGCTTAAACAGGGGAACACGTCTGGCACTGCAGGACTGGCGGCGTAGTGTGTTACTGATGGTAGCCTTTGTTACGTTGGTCCCAGCTCTCTGCAGGTCATTCACTAGGTCTCCAAGTGTGGTTCTGGGATGTTTGCTCACCGTTCTTGTGATCATTTTGACCCCACGGGGTGAGATCTTGCGTGGAGCCCCAGATTGAGGGAGATTATCAGTGGTCTTGTATGTCTTCCATTTTCTAATTATTGCTCCCACAGTTGATTTCTTCACACCAAGCTGCTTGCCTATTGCAGATTCAATCTTCCCAGCCTGGTGCAGGTCTACAATTTTGTTTCTGGTGTCCTTCGACAGCTCTTTGGTCTTCACCATAGTGGAGTTTGGAGTGTGACTGTTTGAGGTTGTGGACAGGTGTCTTTTATACTGATAACAAGTTCAAACAGGGGCCATTAATAAAGGTAATGAGTGGAGGACAGAGGAGCCTCTTAAAGAAGAAGATGCAGGTCTGTGAGAGCCAGCAATCTTGCTTGTTTGTAGGTGACCAATTACTTATTTTCCACCATAATATGCAAATAAATTATTTCCAAATCAGACAATGTGATTGTCTGGATTTGTTTCCACATTTTGTCTCTCATAGTTGAGGTATACCTATGATAAAAATTACAGGCCTCTCTCATCTTCTTAATTGGGAGAACTTGCACAATTGGTGGCTGACTAAATACTTTTTTGCCCCACTGTATCTATTTATAGCGAGATATGTATATGAATATATATATATTTCTAGATATCTCGAGATCTATATGCGAATATTGTTCAATGTGCATACAATTGTAATGTAAAATATTTATTATCTCCATAATTAACATATACATATAAATCCATGTTTCTCAATGTATGTGTATGTATCTCAATGTAAAATCCCTTGGTCACCCCAACTATAATAGAAGAAAATTGGAAAACTTTTTTTTAAATAGTATTCTCTGTCTGAATCACAAAAGAACATTTTTAGATTTCATATCCTTTACTTATTGAGATCATATATAAAAACTAACATTAGTACTTCTACTTTAATTCAAAAGGATAAAATCTGCACTTGAATTGTAAGGTTGAATTAAGAAACTGCTATCACTGACCAAATAAAATATTTACATGTCCCTGGAGGATTTAGTGAATCACATAAAAATTACCAGGGATTACTTGCAGAATAACAAAATACTGAGTCCCGACAGCTACATGTGTTGCTACCCAATTCCAGACCTGCGATTCAGTTAAGGATCCGGAAGGCACTCTATCTTGTTCTGATGTTGGCTGCACAGGCAAGCTACAGGGGCAATCAAAAGTAAGGGTACTTAATTCATTCAAGTCCAGATAATGGTGGCAGTGTATCTGCTCTGATCCAGATACTTAGCATTCGTCTTAAGCCATTTAAAGGGATATTAAACCCATTTTTTTTATGATGCCAATTCAAAACAACTTTCTAATTTACTCCAATTATCAATTTGTCTTTGTTCTCTTTGTATCTTTATTTTAAAAGCAGAAATCTAAGCTTAGGAGCCAGCCCATTTTTGGTTCAGAACAATGGGTAGCGCTTGCTGATTGGTGTAGCTAATGTCCGGCTACTAAGCTTAAATTATTGCTTTTTCAAATAAAGATACCAGAAATAATGATAATAGAAGTAAAATGAGAAAGTTGCTTAAAATTGCATGCTCTATCTGAATCATGAAAAAAATAAAAATAAAGTTTAATATCCTTTTAATATCCCAATCCTGGCAGTTCGTTTGAGATCTCTGAGGGACCAGTTGAGCACCAATGCAACAAAAAGCTTCATACGTAGCATTAGCTGAGGCAGTGGAACATCTAGCAAGACTTCCTTACGTCTGGCCAATGCATGTTCAGGTTCTGTAAGAACTTTGCCAGAGGAAGTATTTATTGCCGAGGTAAGATCTTCTCTTCTAACCATGAAGAGGGGTTTTCCTATTATCATTTGAGGTACCATTTGCAATTGCATGTCTACCCTGACAGAGGGTTTTGCCAGAGTTCATGATGAAGGTTGTGAAGCATCCATTCAAGCCACATTCTTAAGGATAGCTCTATAGGTGCATTGTCCTTGTGTCAGAATGTCAAATCTGACTTTATTAAAGGGACACTGAACCCAAATTTTTCTTTTGTGATTCAGATATAGCATGCATTTTTAAGCAACTTTCTAATTTACTCCTATTATCAAATTTTCTTCATTCTCTTGCTATTTTTATTTGAAAAAGAAGGCATCTAAGTTTTTTTGGGGTTCAAAACTCTGGACAGCACTTTTTTATTGGTGGATGAATTTATCCACCACTCAGCAAGAACAACCCAGGTTGTTCACCAAAAATGGTCCGGCATCTAAACTTACATTCTTGCATTTCAAATAAAGATACCAAGAGAATGAAGACAATTTGATAATAGGAGTAAATTAGAAAGTTGCTTAAAATTTAATGCTCTATCTGAATCACAAAAGAAAAAAAATGTGGGTTCGGTGTCCCTTTAAGCATTAGTAGGGATGATTATAGGAATATAGCAGTGTTAGCACCTAGCTGCTTACTGTTTACTGGAGGGAATTACATCAGTTGATGCAGAATACTTCAATGGGTCAGTTTCAACATAAATTAAGATTAGATGTTTACAACATTTGCTAATATATAGTGAACTAACAGCTTTTTTTCCCCTCAGCTTTAAACATTGAAGTCACTCATGCACCATCATAAGTTTTCTAATACTTTGTCTTTGAATTTGAAAAACAAGGGAAAGGACATGTAAGGCACTTAGCTCAAGAATTCTGATGGAATTGAATATGAACCAAAAAGACTGTTAATATTTCTTTATATTTGTGTTGATTTTTGGAATGATATATCTATTTATAGCGAGATATGTATATGAATATATATATATGTCTAGATATCTCGAGATCTATATGCAAATATTGTTTAAGGTGTATAAGATTGTAATGTAAAATATTTTCATTATCTCCATAATTAAAATATACATATAAATCCATGTTTCTCAATGTATGTGTATGTATGTCAATGTAAAATCCCTGTGTCTGCTTTTTTTCTTGTATTGTTGAACCCTTATAACTGTTGTGTGCAATATTTTTTTTAAAATATTTTTTATTAGATAGTTCTAATATGAGTGTAACTGTACTTTGCAATGTATTTTGGAAGTGTTTTCTGAAACTTTTATGTTGTGGAAAGATGTTAACTACAGCTCTTCGAGCACAGAAAGGATTGTTGCGTAAACAAAATTGAAAATTGATTTTGAATAGACCATATAGTGCACGGAAAACTCATAACGCGCAAATTGTAATCTTGCCCTGTAGAGGCCAGCACTCACGATTCAACATCAGCCAAACATGAAATTAAGAACTTGATAAGATGTAGTAGCAAGGGGGTAATCTACATAGTACAATGCAGTTGTGGACTTCAATACATAGGACAGACCTCAAGATGTCTGAAGGATAGAATACGGGAACATCTGTTACAGATTGAACATGGCAGCACTGGCACCGCTCTGTACAGACATTTTTTCCATTGAACACAAAGGTAACATCAAGGATCTGAGCTTCTACGGAATCCAGATCATAAAGCCCAACTGGAGGGGAGGCAATTATGAAAAGAAGCTTCTGATTGCGGAGTCCAGATGGATTTTTGAAATGGACTACCTTTACCCGAAGGGTCTGAACAACAAAGAGGACCTCTCACACTTACTAAGTCTGAATCAAACATAATCCTAACCCTCAAACTCGTATCTGAAACATCATCGCCCCCATACAGAGGGAATTTATTTAAGGAAATACACTGTGATGAACATGAGATACAATAAGATGTATATACCTTCAAAAATATACCCAATGGAAATGATCCATATAGATCTATATAAGGATTTATTAGGTAACTTCAGACAAACCTTGTCTCACCCAGTCCCACTGCATAGAAGAAACAACCCTAGAAAGAACCCTATAATTGAACTGAGGGACCTTTCAGATGCTAAAATATTGATAGACATAATTCCCTAATACACCAATAATGTATTGAATATAGGAGAGATAATCAGCTAGATTAGTCTGAAATATATTTCAGGAGCCTGGTTATTTAGGAAATCTAACCTAGCAGGTTAAAGATAACCAAAAGCTGACCCTCTATAAAAAGATATAAATTTAGATACAAATCTAGATACCACCTGTAGTGTGGCGCTATATAAACATATTCCCATACCAATATAGTAGTTACAAAAGCTTACAACGTTAAGAAAAACCAGGAAGTACTGGAGGCAACAGACAGATTGTATAACCTATAACTGATTCTCAGTATATGTCAACTAGGCTAATAGACAATCTATCACACATACATAAGTTAAGATATAGAACATTTAGACTATATACCTAAATATGTGGATATTGAAACTAATAGTATGCCCTGACATAAACTGTAAAACTCACGAATAAAAAACAGATCCCTATACTCTCTCTCCAACAGTCTCTATGTTCCTTAGAACGATTACCTAAACACTCAGATATAAGATAAGTTTCCTCTCTATTTCACATTCCATTCCCATATAAATTTACTATATTGCGGACAATGCAACTATTTCACTACTGAAACTAGATTCACATAATTCAACCACATTCACTTATGTTACACACATAATATAGATGGATGCACGCATATTCTCTATATTCTTTATATACTTTATACACCTGTCAGAAATTCTAACCAATCAATTCGTTAATTTTCCAAATTTCAAAAATGGAATCAAATTCTATAGATATCGACTTTACTCTATAAATCACCGGATGTTTACCTTTTTACCTTTTTTACTATTTCCGGTTTAATAACATCCGGTAAAGCGCAACATTAGGTAAAGCTTCACCGGATGTTTACGTATCTTGCAACTTCCGGTTTAGCAACATCCGGTTTAGCAACATCCGGTAAAGCATAATTGCCAACCGGAAACAGTACCAATATGTTAGACTTAGAAATTGATACCGCAAATACAGAGGGCACCAGAAGTAACTTACAAAGAACATCTAAAATAATGTTCCTACATGAGTCTATTTTTTCATACTAACAAAGAGGAGTAATATTAAGATATAACTGTACTATTTTTCAACACACGGACAAACACTTCCGGTTTACCATTTCCGGTATTACGATTTTGGCGCAAAATCAAAGTCTAATACGATTGGTTAGAGAAGGGTATAAAGATCTTAGCTCACCCACACCATACCATAGTCTTGATAAAGGCCTCTACTGTGGGCCGAAACGCGTTGACAAAGTTATGGTGAGCTATTTTCCTTGATTATTGAATTACAATACAGTATTATACTATGTTGTTATTTTTCATCTACAGGTATTGAAGATTTCCCAGAATTATTTTTATTTCTATTTTTGGCTATTTTTCTTTTTCTTTTTATTTCTATTTTATTTTTCATATATATATGTTTTTCAATTTTTCATCTTTTCACTTGGGACTACAACTTTTATATACAACTGCGTATACCCCTTTTTTTCACATCCAGAATCGTTTCAGATGCTAACCAATGACTTTTCTGTGATCACTCTCACTAGTTTGTGTACACACTAGTTGATTTAATTTTTGGATTTAACATGTGGATTTAATTTTTTGGACTTATGTGTATCACCACTTTGGTTTGAACTTTTGAACTTTTGAACATCTGGACTAATAAATTTTTGAATTTCTTGAACCTTTTGGTTTTGTTTGTATCACCACATTGGATCACAACAAATTGGACATGTAAGGCACTTAGCTCAAGAATTCTGATGGAATTGAATATGAACCAAAAAGACTGTTAATATTTCTTTATATTTGTGTTGATTTTTGGAATGATATATCTATTTATAGCGAGATATGTATATGAATATATATATATGTCTAGATATCTCGAGATCTATATGCAAATATTGTTTAAGGTGTATAAGATTGTAATGTAAAATATTTTCATTATCTCCATAATTAAAATATACATATAAATCCATGTTTCTCAATGTATGTGTATGTATGTCAATGTAAAATCCCTGTGTCTGCTTTTTTTCTTGTATTGTTGAACCCTTATAACTGTTGTGTGCAATATTTTTTTTAAATATTTTTTATTAGATAGTTCTAATATGAGTGTAACTGTACTTTGCAATGTATTTTGGAAGTGTTTTCTGAAACTTTTATGTTGTGGAAAGATGTTAACTACAGCTCTTCGAGCACAGAAAGGATTGTTGCGTAAACAAAATTGAAAATTGATTTTGAATAGACCATATAGTGCACGGAAAACTCATAACGCGCAAATTGTAATCTTGCCCTGTAGAGGCCAGCACTCACGATTCAACATCAGCCAAACATGAAATTAAGAACTTGATAAGATGTAGTAGCAAGGGGGTAATCTACATAGTACAATGCAGTTGTGGACTTCAATACATAGGACAGACCTCAAGATGTCTGAAGGATAGAATACGGGAACATCTGTTACAGATTGAACATGGCAGCACTGACACCGCTCTGTACAGACATTTTTTCCATTGAACACAAAGGTAACATCAAGGATCTGAGCTTCTACGGAATCCAGATCATAAAGCCCAACTGGAGGGGAGGCAATTATGAAAAGAAGCTTCTGATTGCGGAGTCCAGATGGATTTTTGAAATGGACTACCTTTACCCGAAGGGTCTGAACAACAAAGAGGACCTCTCACACTTACTAAGTCTGAATCAAACATAATCCTAACCCTCAAACTCGTATCTGAAACATCATCGCCCCCATACAGAGGGAATTTATTTAAGGAAATACACTGTGATGAACATGAGATACAATAAGATGTATATACCTTCAAAAATATACCCAATGGAAATGATCCATATAGATCTATATAAGGATCTATTAGGTAACTTCAGACAAACCTTGTCTCACCCAGTCCCACTGCATAGAAGAAACAACCCTAGAAAGAACCCTATAATTGAACTGAGGGACCTTTCAGATGCTAAAATATTGATAGACATAATTCCCTAATACACCAATAATGTATTGAATATAGGAGAGATAATCAGCTAGATTAGTCTGAAATATATTTCAGGAGCCTGGTTATTTAGGAAATCTAACCTAGCAGGTTAAAGATAACCAAAAGCTGACCCTCTATAAAAAGATATAAATTTAGATACAAATCTAGATACCACCTGTAGTGTGGCGCTATATAAACATATTCCCATACCAATATAGTAGTTACAAAAGCTTACAACGTTAAGAAAAACCAGGAAGTACTGGAGGCAACAGACAGATTGTATAACCTATAACTGATTCTCAGTATATGTCAACTAGGCTAATAGACAATCTATCACACATACATAAGTTAAGATATAGAACATTTAGACTATATACCTAAATATGTGGATATTGAAACTAATAGTATGCCCTGACATAAACTGTAAAACTCACGAATAAAAAACAGATCCCTATACTCTCTCTCCAACAGTCTCTATTTTCCTTAGAACGATTACCTAAACACTCAGATATAAGATAAGTTTCCTCTCTATTTCACATTCCATTCCCATATAAATTTACTATATTGCGGACAATGCAACTATTTCACTACTGAAACTAGATTCACATAATTCAACCACATTCACTTATGTTACACACATAATATAGATGGATGCACGCATATTCTCTATATTCTTTATATACTTTATACACCTGTCAGAAATTCTAACCAATCAATTCGTTAATTTTCCAAATTTCAAAAATGGAATCAAATTCTATAGATATCGACTTTACTCTATAAATCACCGGATGTTTACCTTTTTACCTTTTTTACTATTTCCGGTTTAATAACATCCGGTAAAGCGCAACATTAGGTAAAGCTTCACCGGATGTTTACGTATCTCGCAACTTCCGGTTTAGCAACATCCGGTTTAGCAACATCCGGTAAAGCATAATTGCCAACCGGAAACAGTACCAATATGTTAGACTTAGAAATTGATACCGCAAATACAGAGGGCACCAGAAGTAACTTACAAAGAACATCTAAAATAATGTTCCTACATGAGTCTCTTTTTTCATACTAACAAAGAGGAGTAATATTAAGATATAACTGTACTATTTTTCAACACACGGACAAACACTTCCGGTTTACCATTTCCGGTATTACGATTTTGGCGCAAAATCAAAGTCTAATACGATTGGTTAGAGAAGGGTATAAAGATCTTAGCTCACCCACACCATACCATAGTCTTGATAAAGGCCTCTACTGTGGGCCGAAACGCGTTGACAAAGTTATGGTGAGCTATTTTCCTTGATTATTGAATTACAATACAGTATTATACTATGTTGTTATTTTTCATCTACAGGTATTGAAGATTTCCCAGAATTATTTTTATTTCTATTTTTGGCTATTTTTCTTTTTCTTTTTATTTCTATTTTATTTTTCATATATATATGTTTTTCAATTTTTCATCTTTTCACTTGGGACTACAACTTTTATATACAACTGCGTATACCCCTTTTTTTCACATCCAGAATCGTTTCAGATGCTAACCAATGACTTTTCTGTGATCACTCTCACTAGTTTGTGTACACACTAGTTGATTTAATTTTTGGATTTAACATGTGGATTTAATTTTTTGGACTTATGTGTATCACCACTTTGGTTTGAACTTTTGAACTTTTGAACATCTGGACTAATAAATTTTTGAATTTCTTGAACCTTTTGGTTTTGTTTGTATCACCACATTGGATCACAACAAATTGGATTGTTTAACATATATTTTTATCATTTTT
Source organism: Bombina bombina (assembly GCF_027579735.1). Classification (NCBI taxonomy): domain Eukaryota; kingdom Metazoa; phylum Chordata; class Amphibia; order Anura; family Bombinatoridae; genus Bombina; species Bombina bombina. The sequence goes on from NC_069502.1 coordinate 181,407,776, forward strand.
TTGGACTTATTAAGAGAATTCTCAGTCACAATTTTTTATGTCTCACTTTTTGCAAGTGATACTTGGATATCACCACTTTTATGTTAATTGTTATTATTATTTTTCTGTCTATGTATTTTAATTGTTCATGAGACATTATATATATATATGTGCTACAACTCTATATATAATACTGCCGGTGTTTCAGCATCAACATCACTTAGCACCACCAACATCTAGTGCTTATCTTAGTATGAGGTTCACACTTTGACAACCCATTTTATGATATACCACTATCAACCCTTAGTGAATAAGCTACACACGTGTGTTTCTGTTTTATATGGTTTTATATAATATTTCCTGCCGTTCAGGTCAATAATACATTTGTTTTAATGATGCTCATGTTTTAATGTTCAATATTAAATATTTTTATGTACCCTTAGAATCTTGTGCCACATATATGTTTCAATCTATGTATATATATTGATACAGCACAATTACCATAATTGTAGCTGAATCTCAGTACTATAACGTTAGTTACATTATCCACACTCAACCTTATCGGACCTCGCCTTTATTGGCGCTCTTTTCTGACTAACATTCTGTATATTCAACATCAGCCACCCAGAGTACTTCCAAACAAATGAGTATTCAAAAGTTCAACAAAGGATGCACTCGCCAGGAATTATAAATAAGTCACCTTTATTCCATGTGACGTTTCGGGGTTTCACCCCCTTCCTCAGACAGAGAAAATTGTGGCAGAACAAGTGCTCATCCATTCCATTGACCTTATATACCCTGTGCAGCACACTGTGGAGAGACACACCCTCCAGGTATGACCTCATCCACCTGCGACAAGGCCCACAGCAGTTCCTATCTAAAAATTTGATATATACAGCAATTACATAATGTGCATACCATAATAAACTAGGATAACAAATGTCCACAATAGCATCCAATAAAACCTATAACATATTATCCCATACTAAGAATATCCTGACTGAAGACTCAGTCTGCAATGTCCCTAAGTTGGTTACCATGGTAACTGTTATGCACTATGCACGATCACACAGTTACAGCTTGCGCGTAGACATAATACCACCTCTATAGTAGAAGCACTTGCTATCACACTTCTAGCAGCTTCTATTCCACCCTGTGATCAGCTCTTATAGCTTACCACTTTGCTGGATGTATACATAGAGTTCTGTCTACCATCAACGTTGTTATTAAATACCCAGCCTTGAAACGCTCCCTCCAAAAATCCCAGTTTAAGAGGGTGTTAAGTAATAACTCATATAAAGGTCAAGCTGAAATGCAACTTAAGGAGATGAGTGGTCTTCTCCAACATAGGGGCTACCCATGCCCAATATTGGATGCTGAGCAGCAAGCAGCAGGACATCCGAAGGATGAAAGGGTGATAGAGGAACATCTATCTTTTGTTACCACTTACACTGGTGAGGAACAGGAGTTAAAACAACAACAGGAAAAAAATTGGGAAATCGTTAAAACTGATCCTGTACTTCCCTTTGGAAGTATGACAACCCAAAAGCTTGGATTTAGAAGGGCTAATTCCCTAAGGGGCATATTAGTTAAGACAAACCCAAAAATGTGTTACCAGAAGAAGACATGGCTGAAACAGGCCAAACCTGGATGTTTTTGATGTTAAGGCTGCACTACGTGCAATGGCTTACAAACTGGCTTATATTTCAACCATACAACTAGGAAGAGAAAATACTATCATAAACATTAGATGACATGCACTACCACACACATAGTGTATCTACTGCACTGTGTGTGTGGTTTATTTTATGTGGGAAAAACTAATGATGACCTCAGGATGCGTGGGGCTAATCATCGATCGACCATACGCACGGCCATAGCATAAGGGACATCGGATCAACCAGTAGCCCGTCACTTTGTACAAAAGGGCCATATATTCACTGACCTACGATACACAATTATTGACCATGTACCCCCACTCCCAAGAGGAGGTAACAGGGGGAGGATTTTGCATCAGAGGAAATCAAAATTAACTTTCACGCTGGATACGCTGGCACCTAAAGGATTAAATAGTCATCTAGATTGGCACTGCTTTTTATAGATCTGGGAGATTCCTATAAAGATATTAAATTATGTCCTAAAAGAAAGTGTTTTCTTCATATAAGACTTTTTTGCAAATTAATTAATTTTTTCACAAACAAACTTTTTAAAACAAATATTTTTGGGAGTCTTTGACAAAGTATTTTTTAAGAGTAATTTTGAGAGTCTTTTGCGTAGAAAGTTTATTATATTTTTCATATTTTTCACATATTTATTCTGATTATTTCATTATTTTACTTATTTTCTGATATTATTATCTATGCAAAATATCCATGTAATATTGCTTTATTAAGATGTAGGAGAGTCCAGGATCCATATTCCATTCTATTTTTGTGAATGCTAGCCTCAGAGATAGGTGAGGAGCTTTGCTTAAGTTTACTGAGACTAATACTGACAGTCTCTTAGGAAAGCATGGAGGCTATTAAATATCATTTGTAGATTTCTCCTTTAGATACAAATGGGAAGATTGTGACTGGTGTAGGGTTGCTTAACAACCGCCATAGTACCCAATGGGAACTCCTATTGGAGTAAGGGCTAGCGTGATTGGACAGACAGCTGCCCTATTGTAATAATAACAACTTTGATGGTAGACAGCACTCAATGTATACATCCACCAAAGTGGTAAGCTATAAGCGCGGATCACAGGTAGGAATAGAAGCAGCTAGAGGTGTGATAGCCATTGCTTCTCCTATAGAGGTGGTATTATGTCTTCCCACAAGCTGAAACTGTGTGATTGTGCATAGTGTATAACAGTTACCATGGTGACCAACTAATGGTCGTTGCAGTTTGAAAAAACAAAAACACAGAAAAATAAGGATAAGTAATCCTTATATAAAGATAGGGATTTCAGCACTCTCCAAAACACATAGAAAAACAATTATTTTGTATGTATAAGTAAAAATTAAAAAATTATAAAGTAACAAGTGTGGAATCTGGTAGAGACATAGAACAAAACTTGCAACCACTCGCATGTGTCCAAAAAGCACTAACAATTTATTATTGCATAAACAGAAGAAAAATTATATGAAATTAATCATTTAAAGCATATTCTCATGGGGAATAAAGCATGGATGCAAATGTGATATACTTAATATTGAGTGGCTTCAAAATTTGAGAAAACTAACAACACCTCTATCAGAGCACAACCCCAAAATCATATATAAGGGATATGTTGTCATGATACTATGATGAGGATCTATGTTGTTAACTCTATGTTATTAAAGCTTAATATGCCATCAACATTCAGATATGCATAAATGACAAAAAGGAGAAGCTTGGTTATTCTCAAATAGAAGGTGTATAATAACAGGTGCAGCAAAACACTATACCAGTAGCCAAACACAACACCATAATCAGAAGGCAGTCCCAAATAAAAGGGTTTATACTGTCATGATATATGTTTAAGGATCTATGTGTTTGGAAAGAGGTATTTATGTTACATATACCAAGTTTGAGCTGTATAGTGCAAATAACGAATAAACAATCAGCATAATATATAATATATGCAAATAAAGGAATCAAAAAGAATTGTATAGAGAACTGACATACAGTCCTTCCAAATTACTGTGAAGCAAAAGTCCAGGCATCCACTTAGCGGTAGGAAATATTTCAACTTCCACTGCCTTGTACAGATGAATATCCAAGCACTCACAGTCTTAAATGTGGTTAGATGGTGATTCCGTAAAGCACTCACTGCTGCATCCAAATATACTTCCAAGCAAAGAAAACGTTCTTACAAACAAGCGGTCTCCATGAAAACTTAAAGTTAAGCAAACACAAGTTCCACAGATTGACGTCTCATCAGAGAAATTAGCTGCTTCCACTGCCTACGCGCGTTTCATCCCCTTGACTGACAGGGACTTCCTCAGGGCTGACGTCATTGTAACACACCTGGCCTTTTATAGGCCGTACTGAACACGCCTCCAAGAAATGATGAAATATGTGCAAAAAGTAAGTAAATAATTTACCATGTATATACAACATTTTCAAATGCATAAGTTTGTATCACAGTAAAAAGATAGTGCTTCAGAAGACACGCAAAAATAAACCAAATATTTGAAAGACGGAACTCGCTAGTAAGATTGTCTCCCCGGACACAGAAGATGAAAACAAGAGGGCAATAAGTGTTTTTTTATCCTGAAAATAAATAAAAAAAATATCAAAGTTACTACAAAAATAATAAAAAATATATATAAAATATATATATATATATATAGCTGGATAATCTAAAAAATACAAAAATAAGAAATGGAATTAGTGAGAGTGGCGGGATCGAACCTAGAACCTCAAGATGTAAAAAACCTAAATAACACATCTTAGTCCACTCGCCTATCTAAAGGAGTAACCACATATGGTGGAAAATTTCATCCTTTTACTTATTACCTGTCCAAGGATAAAGATTCATTCCCAGGCAAATGCTAAGAGATTTTGGTAAGGATCTAATCTAAAATTCATAAGACGGATCCCACAAAATAAAATATATTTTGTACATCACCAATTGTTCATAAGGTCCAATAAATCTTAAATATAAGAAATTTCAAAGGGCGGGTTCGAACGCAGGACCTCAAAATACAAACCTACATTACTAATGCATGATAGATCAGTCACAGTCCACTCACCTACAATAGGAAATATCAACATATAGTTATGATCTCATACCTTTAAACTAAATACATTCAACAAAAATCTAAAAAGAAAAATCAACTTAAACTCCTATTAACTCATAAGTAACAATTCAGCCAAATAGTCTAAGGTAATAGACAATTTCAGCAAATCTGGTAAAAAAAGAAAATTGAGAAATGTATACCAATTACCTCCAATAAAGAGAGTATATTATAAGAACAAAGCAAATTCAAGTTTTTCGTTTAAGCCAAAGGGTGCACACGTATGCAAGTGGTAAATCCAGCCTGTTTCTTTTTGGAGGAGGCATTTATCCTGATCCCCTCCTCTTTTATGTGTCAACCCAACATCAATGCCAATAAATTTAAGTAACTCAAAGTTTGAGTCATGACAGGTCTGAAAATGCCGTGCAACACTGCTAGTTTCTTTATTATTCTTAACATCATCTCAATGTTCCCTCACTCGATCAAGCAGCTGACATTTTGTCTTTCCTACATAAAACATAGGAAAAGGACAAGACAAAAGATAGACAACTCCAAAAGTTTGGCAGTTAATAGGGTGATTAATACGGTAAATCTTCCCTCCAGTTGAAAAGGTCTCAGTCCTAATAATGTAACTACAAGAGATACATTTTCCACAAGGGAAACTCCCTTTGTGGGATTGGCGCATAGTGAGCCAATTCTGTTTCGGGGTTTTTACAAAATGACTTTTGACTAAACAATCTTTTAGACTCATGGCTTTTCTAGCTGTCAGTAGAGGACGATCCCCTACTTTCCCTGCCAATTTTTTGTCCGCGAGTAAGAAATGCCAATTCTTTGCAAGGATATAACGACTTTTATTTGGGACTGCCCTCTAATTATGGTGTTGTGTTTGACTACTGGTATAGTATTTTGCTGCACCTGTTATTATACACCTTCTATTTGACAATAACCAAGCTTCTCCTTTTTGTCATTTATGCATATCTGAATGTTGATGGCATATTAAGCTTTAATAAATATCGGCTAAAAGTTTTTGAGTTAACAACATAGATCCTCATGATAGTATCATGACAACATATCCCTTATATATGATTGTGGGGTTGTCCTCTGATAGAGGTGTTGTTAGTTTTCTCAAATTTTAAAGCCACTCAATATTAAGTATATCACATTTGCATCCATGCTTTATTCCCCATGAGACGTCTCTTTTTGAGAATATGCTTTAAATTATTAATTTCCTATAATTTTTCTTCTGTTTATACAATAATAAATTGTTAGTGCTTTTTGGACACATGCGAGTGGTTGCAAGTTTTGTTCAATGTCTCTACCAGATTCCACACTTGTTACTTTATAATTTTTGAATTTTTACATATACATACAAAATAATTGTTTTTCTATGTGTATTGGAGAGTGCTGAAATCCCTATCTTTATATAAGGATTACTTATCCTTATTTTTCTGTCTTTTTGTTTTTTTCAAATATAGCATTATAGGGTCTCCACCTCTGTTCTTAATTTAAACACATAACATTATTTATAGCAGCTCCCTTACTTCCATGTCTTTAATGGTCGTTGCAGACCGACTCTTCGGTCAGGATATGCTTAGTATGTGATAATATGTTATAGGTTTGATTGGATGCTATTATGGACATTTGTTATCCTAGTTTATTATGGTATGCACATTATGTAGTTGTTGTATATATCACATTTTTAGATAGGAACTTCTGTGGGCTGTGTTGCAGGTGGATGAGGTCATACCTGGGGGGGGGGGTCTCTCCACAGTGTGCTGAACACCGTTCAGCTGTTCACAGGGTATATAAGGTCACTGGAATGGGTGAGTACTTGTTCTGTCACAATTTTCTCTGTCTGAGTAAGGGGGTGAACCCCGAAACGTCACATGGAATAAAGGTAACTTATTTACAAATCCTGGCAAGTGCATCCTTTCTTGAACTTTTATATATATATATAGTTCAGCAGCAGAAAAGACATAGCACTCATTGGATTTAGCAAACAAATAAAATCTCTCCTTTATTACAAAAGTTAAAACTCCATGTCACCAAATGTTTCAGTGTCCTTACTGACACCTTTATCAATGGCACATCAGATTAAACACCGCTGTTCAATCTGATGTGCCATTGATAAAGTTGTCTGAAACGTTTGGTGACATGAAGATGTTATCAGTTTAAGTGAGTGCACTGATTTTAAATAATACTATATATATATATATATATATATATATATATTTATATATATATATATATATATACACACACACTACATATGTTATTATTATTTTATTATTATTATTATCGGTTATTTGTAGAGCACCAACAGATTCCGCAGTGCTATAAACAAAAGGGAGCGTACAACAAAACAATTATAGGGATCAAATGGGTAGAGGGCCCTGCCAAGAGTTGCACTGTTGTAGTCAGCTCTTAAGAAGGTGATCTACAAACAGCTGGACTCTTAGGCTTACATGCTAAGGGGGTTCAGGGGATAGCAATGGAGGAGTGGAACTGGTATAAAGTAAGGTTAGCATAGCTTGTATGCATCCCTGAACAGTAGAGTCTTTAGGGAGCATTTGAAGCTTTCAAAACTAGGGGAGAGTCTTGTGGGGCGAGGCAGAGAGTTCCACAAGATGGGAGCCAGTCTGGAGAAGTCCTGTAAATGGGAGTGCGATGAGGTAACCAGAGAGGAGGAGAGTAGGAGGCCATGAGCAGAGCGAAGGGGAGGGAAGAGAGAGTATCTGGAGACAAGATCTGAGATATAGGGGGAGCAGTGCAGTTGAGGGCTTTGTATGTCAGAGTGAGAATTTTGTGTATGATCCTAGAGGCAAGAGGAAGCCAGTGAAGGGATTGGCAGAGAGATGCAGAAGATGAAGAGCGACATGTAAGGAAGATGAGTCTGGCAGAGGCATTTATTATGGATTGTAAAGGAGCTAGGCGGCAGGTGGGGAGACCAGAGAGGACAGAGTTGCAGTAATCAAGGTGGGAAAGAATGAGAGAGTGGATTAAAATCTTAGTTGTGTCTTGTGTAAGGAAGTGTCTAAATTTAGAGATATTTTTAAGGTGGAAGCGTCAGGCTTTAGCCAAGGACTGAATGTGAAGAGTGAAAGAAAGATCTGAGTCAAATGTGACCCAGAGACATCGGGCATGCAGGGTAGGGGTATTGATGGAGTTGTCGACAGTTTTAGAGAGATTGGGGGTGGAGATTTTGGAAGAAGGGGGGAAAATGATGAGCTCAGTTTTGGAGAGATTTAGCTTGAGGTAGTGAGAGGACATCCAGGAAGAGATGTGAGAAAGACAGTTAGTGACACGGGTTAGCAAGGAAGGAGATAGGTCTGGTGCAGAGAAGTAGATGTGGGTGTCGTCGGCATACAAATGATATTGGAAACCATGGGACTTTATTAGGGAACCTAGTGATGACGTGTAGATTGAGAAGAGAAGGGGACCATGGACAGAGCCTTGCGGTACTCCAAAAGAAAGTGGTGACGGGGCAGAGGAGGCCCCAGAGAAGGCTACACTAAAGGTACGGTTTGATAGGTAGGAAGAGATCCACAAAAGGGCTGTGTCACAGATGCCAAAGGATTGGAGGGTTTGGAGCAAAAGAAGGTGGTCAACAGTGTCAAAGCCTTCAGTCAGATCAAGGAGCAGAGAGAGGTGGCCTTTTGATTTTGCTGTAAGTAGGTCGTTGGTAACTTTAACATTAGCTGTTTCTGTGGAGTGATGGGGACGAAATCCAGATTGCAGTGGGTCAAGAAGGGAGTTTAACGTAAGGAAATGGGATAGGCGTGCATATACTAGTTTTTCGAGAAGATTTGAGACAAGAGGGAGGAGGGAAATAGGGTGTTAGTTGGATGGGGAGGAAGGATCAAGGGAAGGTTTTTTGAGGATAAGGTGTGACCAGTGCATGTTTCAGCGATGAGGGAAATATACCGATGCTGAGGAAGAGGTTGAAAATTTGTGTTAATATAGGGGTCAAAGGGACAAGTAGTGAGGTGAGAGTGCAGTATAAGTGCCGAAACTTCTTCCTCAGTAACAGGGGAGAATGAGCTAAGTTTAAGGTTATGTGGGTTGTGGTTGAATGAGAGCATTTGAGGGGGGAGAGAATGGAATCATGTTGAGAGCTGATTTCATTTCTGTTGGAGTCAATTTTGTTATTGAAGTGGCTGGCAAAGTCTTGAGCTGACAGAGAAGTTGTATTAGGAGGTGGTGGAGGGCGGAGGAGAGTATTGAAAGTGGAGAACAGACGTTTTGGGTTTGAAGAAAGATTAGAGATAAGAGTAGAGAAGTAGTGTTGCTTATGAAGATTAAGGGCAGAATAGTAGGAGTTCAAGATGAATTTGTAATGAAGAAAATCAGCTGAACTCCGAGATTTTCTCCAGTGTCATTCAGCAGTACGGGAACATCTGCGTAGGTACCGTGTCAGAGGAGTATGCCATGGCTGAGGATGAGTGTGTGATTTCCGAGCTATGGTAAGAGGGGCGAGATTGTCAAGGATGGATATAAGGGTGGAATTATAGTGGCAGATAGATTGTTCAGGGCAGGAAAAGGAGGAGAAGGATGAGAGGAGAGGTTTCAGGGAATTAGCAAGCTGTTGCTGATCTAAAGACATAATGCTTCTGTGATGTTTGATGTGAGAAGTAGAAGGAGGGAGAGTTGTAGGGAGGGATGATATGTTGCAAGTAAGGAGATGGTGGTCAGAAAGAGGAAAGGGGGAGTTTGTGAAGTTTGAGAGATTGCATCGATAGCTAAAGAACAGGTCAAGAGAGTGACCGTCTTTTTGAGTGGGAGAATCAGTCCATTGTGACAGACTGAAAGAGGAAGTGAGTTGCAGAAGTTGTTTTGCAGATGAGGCAGTGAGATTGTCAAGGGGGATGTTGAAGTCACCAAGAATGAGGGCAGAGGTGTCTGAGGGAAGGAAATAAGGTAGCCAGGCAGCCAAGTGATCTAGAAATTAGAGTTGAGGAGCCAGGGGGTCGGTATATGACTGCCACACGTACAGAGAGAGGGGAGAATAAGTAAATCATGTGTGAATGAGGGAAATGTGAGGGAAGAGATAGGATGTATTTGTTGAAAGGTGCAAAGAGAGGAAAGTAAAATACCTACACCACTTCCTTGTCTATTACGAGACCTAGGAGTGTGGCTGAAGTGGAGACCCCCATGTGACAGAGCAGCAGTGGATGCTGTGTCTAGGGGAGAAATCCAGGTTTCTGTTAGGGCCAGAAGGTTGAGGGAGCGGGAGATGAAGAGGTCATGGATAGAAGTGAGCTTGTTGCAAACAGAGCGAGAGTTTCAGAGTGCGCTAGTGAAAGGGGTAGTGGCTTTTGATGCAAGAAGAATGTGAGTAAGGTTTGCAGAGTTTTGTTTTCTGAGTCTATGGGACGGTACACATGGATGTGCATGGCTAGGCAGTGGTTGGGGACCAGGATTAGGGGAGATGTTACCAGCAGTAAATAAAAGCAAGAGGGAGAGTGACATGAGATACGGATTTGCAGTAGTGAGACTGCTTTTGAGACGAGCTGCGTAGACATTTACATTACTAAATTTTCAATTTAATTGAAGATACTGTTGATTGTTTCACTTCAGTTTAAAAATAAAAAGAGCATTTTGGGGATCAAAAGTCATAAGTTTTTTTTTCCTTCTTATTTTTCTTCTTTTCTTCTTTTTTTTCAACCATTGAAGGACATCCAAAAAATGATCTGCAATATTATAATCTTTCAATAAAAAGAAAAACTAAGACATGAAGGTATGGTCTTTAGCTTATAACTAGATATGGAAATGAGGAAATTAATTAATTAATTAATTAAATAAATAGAAAGCAAGACAGGCAGTTTGAATAATTAGATTATTATAACCTTTCTGAGTATCATAAAAATTTAGAACTGTTTTATCAACATAGCAACTAACAAATTACTAATGTGAACAATTAAATATCAACTATATATAATTACTCTAGTCATTCATTTATTTTACTACATCTAGTGCCTCATCCGTCTTTCTCAATGAAAAAACACAACCAGAAAAGTGACATTGAAACGGTAACCTTGGATGTAAAACCTGTTAACATATTTTAACTTTATCTTCTAGGGCACTTACCAATTTCCATACATGTTCTCTAATTTTGCTTTGTATGCAAAATAAAAAAAGGATGTGTTAAGAATATTTTTTTTCAAGTTTGCAAAAATGGACCAGTTCTAAATGTCATTGAACATGTACCTTTTTTGTATCATCATTAGTTATGGATGACTCAACTCTAAGATCTCAGATTACAAATCTTCTTTTCACTAATATGCCCTGATCATCATTCCTAAATCTAGCTGTTCCTATACTGTATTACAATTCCATTAATACATTTGAATCTATTCCAAAAAATGGTGTCGCTTTTGAGAGGAACAATTAAGAAAGTGAGTGGCATATAATTTATAAGATAAAGAATATTTGCAAATGCAGTATGGTTTATATATGCTTAACATATGGAACCTTATTTTAAAGGGCATTGTACTTAAATTGCTTCTTTATTTCATGTAAGAGGATTTTTTTTAATGTCCTTGATAAGTCTACTTTCTCTTGACAGATTTTCTATATAATTTTAAAATTATACAATATTTTTTTTAGGTGCAATACACAATGTGTGTGTGTGTGTGTGTGTGTGTTTATGTGTATATATATATATATACATATATATATATATATATATATATATATATATATATAAAAAAAAAATTATATATATATATATATATATATATATAAAAAATATATATATATATATATATAACATCATAACAAGAGTATTGCATTGAGCAATAATACTTTTTTATTGGACTAACTTTACATTTATAAGTTGAAAAGTTTTCGGAAGTGTTCCTTCCTTTTACAAGTCTGAAGCAATACTGACCAATTCAATGGAATTTACAGATTATATCATGAAACACAGAATGGCTTAAAAGGACAGAAAGCATTACAGAGGTCTGAGTGCAGGGAGAAGAGGGGGTGTTGTAAAAATCATGAGGGGGGCTTAGGTGACAGAGGCAGACAGTGTCCAGTGTAGGAGAACAGACATGGGGAAATATATAGTTTTACAAAAAGCATATACTGACCTGACGTTATATATCAAAAGTCAGAGGCAGCAGCACCATTTGAAAAAACTCAAAATTTATTGAAAAAGCATCAAAGTTTAAATAGCAACATTTCGGACACAATGTCCTTAATCATGCAACTTTTTTTTCCCTGAAGTTATTTATTAACATGGAATAAATATGTATAAAGATGTGAAATGATGTAAAATAGTCACAAAAGAAGAAAGGAAAGAAGAATATATTATTTTTTTTAAAAAGGAATAATAATAATGGCAAAAGTATTTAAATAGGCTTACCTGTGTACCTATGTATAAAGAGTGTGGAATATACAATGTAATAAACTATATGAAAGTAAATTACAATACATTTTGATAATGTGTTAAGAAACCAGAGTCTACATTTAATCGAGAATTTGGTGAAGTTGAAGTACATTATCATTTTCATTTCAAATGTTTTTCTTTCCATTGTGTTTTTGAAGTTGCCTCTGAGAATCTTGAATCCACTACTAGTCAAATACAACCCTGCTCTTAAAGGGATATGAAAAATCATAAAAGACTTACAGCCACTACTCATAAAGGATCCCACACTCAAAAAAATCTTTCTAAAACCCCCTATCCTGACATTCAGACAACCACCTAACCGAAAACAAAAACTGGTCCACAGGAACCTACCCCTTGAGAGAAAGAACACTTGGAACCAAGTGCTTCAATGAAGCTCTCTGTAAACTATGTCAACACATTTGTAAAGACAGCACAGCAAATCACAATAACAAATCCTATAACATTGGGGGACTTCCGGTGAGCGGGCGCACCAGCAGGACGCACTAGAGAAGAGCTCCGTGCTGGCAGTGAACAAAAAAGGTGTAAAATACCTTAAAAAGTGCCCCACAGCTCACATCCTAGGCAGCATCGATTGCAGGTAGCTGTCGGAGACATCAGAGCTAGGAGCGGACATCGAGCTCCACACCGGAGGGCAAACGGTAAAACGCCAGACGGCAGACCACGAAAAATCTATCTTGGGGCAGCAGCATCATAGGAATACCCTGTATCGTGAGTAAAGAAGGGGCACAAAAGTTGGCAAAGTTAGGAGGGAAGGCAATATAACCCGCATTTAAGAGACTTGCAATTAGGCGCGAAACTAAGCGCCATCTTTGAAACGGCCCCCTGCTGCAGCAATCTCCACATATAATCTTCCACTCCTAATAGCCTTCTGAAAACACTGTGACCCAAACTCGGTGTTAGTAAAGGCTACCTTCCTGCACTGACTCTGAGCAGACTTTACCGCAATCTTACCCCTCACTTAATAGGGGAGAGTGAGCTTACTAGACTTTGTACTGACACCCTGAGACCGCAGAGACACAGAGAGTGACACAGATCACACAGTTTCACCTCCTTAAAAATACCACCTATACTAAAGACAGTCTACAGATTATCCTTTGGGAAATACTAGCAGCCATGGCACACTGATCAGGAGCCGGTAAGCCCCCCTCCCTTTTTTGAAGACCCTCCACGCTACAACTCACAATGATACACTGATTCCCACTCACAAATCATTGATTCCTTCTATACTATAGGATAACTCCACGTTCAAGAGCTATTTGCATGCAAAGATACTTTCCCCCATACCAAGAAAAGACAGACAAAATGTCAGGAAGGCAAAAGCAACCTGACAGGCGACAAAAACATCAAGCAGAAAATCAAGACACTGACCAGCTGCGACCAGAGGCCCCAGACCTCACTGTGCAAGACACACACCCAATTGTAGCGCAGCTCTCAGCTCTCTTTTTGCCTAAAATTGAACAACTCCAGACGGGCATGGACACGTTATCCACTGACTTTAAAACATTTTCATCACGCCTTACTACAGTAGAACAAAAAGTAGAGGAAGGAGAAGAAAGATTCAGAGAGAGCTCCTCTTCAATCACCAACCTCCAGAAACAGAACAAGATGCTACAAACTAAATTGGAGGATCTGGAGAACAGATCAAGGAGGAACAATGTCCGCATAGTAGCAGTCCCAGAATCTATCCCATCAAGGGATCTAATAGAATTTGCAGAGACTGTCCTCCCGAATCTACTCAAGCTCCCCGCCGAGAATGTGCCGTGTACAGTTGAAAGAGCCCATAGAATTGGGACCCCACTACAAGGAGATGTTCAAGACAGACCCCCAAGACAGATCATGATACAGTATTTAAACTTTAAAGATAAAATGCTTCTGATCAGAGCTTACAGGCAGATGCCCTTGGTCACTTACGAGGGGAGAAAAATACACATTTTCCAGGACTATTCAGCAGACGTAGCAAAACGTAGAAGGGAGTTCTCTCCATACTGCAGGGAACAAATTACTCAAGGGGAATCTGTGGCGCTCCTTTACCCAGCTAAGCTGAGACTGCAAACGACACAAGGCCCGAGGTTGTTCGAAACTCCCAAACATCTGCAAGCATTTCTGGATCAAACCAGGAGATCCCCAGTGCGCATGCAAAGAGACGGTCAGAGAGAAGAAAATGACATTTGAATTGGGAAAGTTTCTGTTAACAATATAAAGATTAGCACTTTAAGTTTACCAACTGATACCGATCATTAGGAGGGTCAGTTAGAACTCTTAGTGGTACAGACCACATTTGCATACTCTTACTTAAAGAGGGGGGGGGGGCTGTTGGGTCCGTTACAGTTCATTTGTTAGACTTGTTGTTACATTGAAAAGAATTGCTTTTTCTTGTTTTTCTTAGATTTTAGTTCATTATTTATCACTCTTTCAGGAAAGATAATATACTCTGTATTTAATCGCTGTTTCTCATTCTAGAACAAAGGAAGGAGATATTACTCAGACCTCAGAGATTTGGGTAAGACTGTACTCTCTCCCTCGACCAACTAACAGTAAGTGACCACAGGTGACCAAACCCTCACAACGCACTACTCTCACTAAGCAATAGCTAGTCACTAGCACAAAAATGAGCATCAGAAAGATAGTGTCGTGGAATGTGGGGGGCATAACCTCCCCCATAAAGAGAAAAGCAATACTCCAATACCTAAAAAACCAGCATGCAGATATTGCGATTCTAGAAGAAACCCACTTATCAAATGTCGAACACCAAAAGCTAAAACAGGGGTGGGTGGGTGAAGTAATTCATACTACCTATCAGGAAAAGCAAGCTAGGGGAGTAGCCATATTATTCAGGAAAAATTTGGATTATACTATAGACAAGCAACTAATAGATGAGGAAGGGAGGTATGTCCTCCTTAAACTGAAATGCACAGACAAAACTCTTACTGTTGGGGGGGTTTACGGCCCTCACATTAACAAGAAAGAATTTTGGAGTGACCTAAGCAATAGGATACTACAATTTGCAGACACTCCTATAATCTTGGGAGGAGACTACAACATAGTACCGCAATTCACAGCTGACAGATTTAGAGACCCTGCCTCAGATATCAGACAGATTACAACCCAACGTAACTCTAGGAGAGACTCTATCATCTTATCTAAGTTTAAACATTCTTTAGCCTTAACAGATATCTGGAGAGATACACATCCTGAGGATAAAAACTACACATGTTCCACCCCAGCTAAACATACGCTCTCCAGAATAGATTTATTCCTTACATCCAATTCCCTAGGGCCAATTATAACTGACACAAAGATTGACACCCCAACAATTTCAGACCATGCTCCCATCAGTCTAAAAATTTCCCTCACGCCCAAAAGAGAGGGACCGCGTAGATGGTTCTTCCCAACTTATCTCTACGGAGACGTAAACTTCAAACGACTATTAGTGGGGGAGTGGCAGGCATATGAGATCCTAAACGAGGCACACAAAGGCAATACTCTCCTATATTGGGAGGCGAGCAAGGCAGTGCTGAGAGGGGTTATAACATCATATTCTGTGGGTAAACTGAAGCAGAGAAAACTAAGATCAGAAATATTGCTGAGAAGACTGTTGAGTGCAAAAAACAAATATCTACGAAACCCTAATTCTATAACGCATCAATGCTTCGTAGAGGCGAAAGCAGTGAGAGACACAGCATTACACCAGGACACAATAAGGGGAATGATGATGACACAGGCTAAATTCTATAGATATGGAGATAAGACTCAGCAGACCAAATAGACACATAAATGCCATTAAAGAAGGGAATTGCATTCACACTGTTACATCTGACATTCAAGCAGCCTTCACAAAATATTATCAAACTTTGTACAAGGGGAATACAGTTGACAAATCCCAACAAGATCAGTTTTGGGAGTCCGTACACACACCTTCCATATCAGAAGAACACTGAGACCTCCTTATTGCCACAATCACACAAACAGAAACGCTGAAAGCAATATCAACATTGGCACTTGAAAAAACACCAGGCCCGGACGGGCTTCCGGGAGAATTTTATAAGCTATTGGGGGGAGACGTTGCTTCAGTGCTCACCTCCCTCTATAACAAAATTATGACTGGAGAGGTGTCTCTCACTGATCGCTTCACAGAGGCTAATATTAGTGTAATCCCCAAGGCAAATAAAGACCCACTCCTTCCTCAATCATATAGGCCCATCTCACTAATGAACCAAGACTACAAATTGTTGACAAAAATATTGGCAGATCGCTTGGCGATGGTTCTGCCCACCCTAATACACCAAGACCAAACAGGTTTTGTAAAGGGAAGATCCTCGGTTTTAAATATTAGGAAACTCCAATTTGTTCTAACTCATTACTGGAATAAGGCCGGGGGGAAAGAAAGAGGGGCTCCAGATGCATGTGCGCTGCTTGTGGACGCGGAAAAGGCCTTTGACATGGTCCTCTGGACCCATCTCTTCCACACTTTAGAGAAATTCGGTATCACGGGCCTTTTCGCGCACACGGTCAGAGCACTATATGCTAACCCTAAAGCCTCCATATTAATTAACGGGACCCCATCACCCCCCTTCCAGCTGGGTAGGGGAACTAGACAGGGATGCCCATTATCTCCCCTACTCTTTGACCTATCAATTGAGCCCCTAGCCATCAAAATTAGAACGGAAACGGAGGGATTGTGGATTGGAGGGGTTCAGTGTCATCTGTCTCTTTTTGCAGATGACATGATACTCTATTTACAAAATCCCAAAGAAAATATACCACAAGTTATGCAAATTATTTCCCAATTTGGATTAGTCTCAGGTTATAAAGTTAACACGGATAAAACCGAGCTGCTCTGGCTACTAAAGACATCACCACACCCGAACATACCATTCAACTTTAAACATGTTAATAACTCGTTCACATATTTAGGAATCAAACTCTCTTCAAACCCAAGGGAATGGTATCATCTTAATTATTGCCCCATGCTTAGGGACATCCAAGATATGTTGCATAGATGGAACAAGCTGCCCATCTCAATGTCCGGAAAGATTGCTCTCATCAAAATGATACTGTTCCCAAAACTCCTGTACTTGTTTCAAATGATACCAGAAATCATGCATAAATCTGACCTTAAGATACTCAACAAAGCCTGTCTATCATTTATATGGGCAGGGAAAAAACACAAAATAAAGGCTACTAGGATGACAGCAGGGATTAGTTCTGGAGGTTTCGCGATCCCACACTTTGAGGCATACTGTGGGGCGGCCCAAATTAAATATGTGCTGGACTGGATGACGGGAAAACAGAACTTTACATTACCAACATTAGAAGAGCAGCTAGTGACCCCATGGTCACTCCAGGCTTTACCACACATGTCACCCTCACACATCCATAAATTACTTAATGACTACCCATTGCTACTCCAGCCTCTCCGAGCCTGGTGGAAGATGTGTAGAAAACGAAAATTCAATCATAATTACACAAAATTTCTCCCACTGAAGGGTAACCCAGAGTTCCCCGCAGGAATAGACGCTGGGGTATACACTGTATGGAAAAATAGGGGTTTGACATCAGTGTCTCAGATTGTCAATAACTTAGACATGACAATCAAGTCATTCAGAGACCTACAAACGCAATACAACCTACCACACAAACACCATTTTGCATATTTACAGGTGAGACACTATGTTAACGAGCTAATCAGACAGGAGGAACTCAAGAACCAAACCCTAGGAATGAATAGGCTGCTCAACAGGAGGGAGCAGGGAGAGACATCTATTTCCCACATCTACAAACTATACATTCAACAAACTAACGATGAATCCACTAAACATATCAGTGATACATGGACATCTACCCTAAAGGTGGAAATAACACTAGACACAGTAAAACGTAGCATAGAGAGGGTGAGAGGGGCGACTCTATCGACGACAAATCGAGAATCACATGCCAAATTGTTACAAAATGCATACATATCCCCCAAAATCTATAAAAAGTGGAGAACAGACTCAGAGGGACTATGCCCGAAGTGCAGGGCACCGGACGCAGACTTGCTGCACGTCCTGTGGAACTGCCCAAAAATAAATAGATTCTGGAGAATGATATCCTTCTGGATAAAAAACACTTTTCACACAACTTTAGAACTCTCTCCAGAATTAATAGTTTTTTTAGACTCCCCGACACTACCCTCTGACAGCCTTAGGAAATGGACTGTTAACATTATTCTTCAAGCCAGGAGACTTATCTTTAAGGGATGGTTAGGTACTACGGTCCCTACGATACCACAACTTAAAACAAGTGTGAAGAAGCAATTGCTCGGTGAGGCAGCGGATGTTTTAGGGGACGTGCAGAATAGAACAAGACCTTTTATGAAAAAATGGGAAACATACATCCACACTCTGGATATCCCCACACAAACTCAGATATTGTTACCCCTTAAAAATTCAGAATTTTTACTAGAAGAGAGGCTCAGAGGTAAATGGGACTTCTTATATGCTGATAGAAAAGACAAAACACACATAGATAATAGAAAAACACTACACCTTGACACCTGATCTGTGGTTGCTACTGGAAGAGGGAGAGAGGAGGTAAAACTGTCTGTGACTCAGAGAGGGAGGTGGGAAGAGAGGGAGAAAGAAATAATATATTGAAAATGAAGGTATTGCCTGAATAGACTCAGAATTGTATATAGTTCATGGATAAAGGCTCATACTTGATCTACAAATGTACTAGAATCATTGCTTTGCAAACAAAACTAATCTGAATCTGTATAATACTCATGAAAATGTAATCACTGAGAAATATCTGGATGAGATTGTTTATTTGTCCATGGCAACCTTTGAATGAGAAATAAAGTTTGAAAACAAATCCTATAACATTAAAGGGGCATACTCATGTATATATGCAAATGTGATATACATTATAAATTGCACTGCATGTGAAGGGAAATGTTATATTGGAGAAACAAGCCAAAAACTGCACCTTCAGATGAACTTACACAGACACTCAATCAAAAATCACTGTGAAACAAAATACTGTACCCCTGTTGGGTACCATTTCACACAACCTTACCACTCCATCCAAAACCTCAAAATCAAGATTCTCAGAGGCAACTTCAAAAACATTTGAAATTAAAATAATGTACTTCAACTCACTAAATTCTGGACTCTTTATACATAGGTACACAGGTAAGCCTATGTAAATACTTTTGCCATTATTATTTTTCCTTTTTTTATTCTTCTTTCCTTTCTTCTTTTGTGACTATTTTATATTCCTCCTGTATACATAATTTCACATCATTATACATATTTATTCAATGTTGATATATAACTTCAGGTCAGTATATGCTCTTTGTAAAACTATATAATTCCCCTGTCTGTTCTCCTACACTGGACACTGTCTGCCTCTGTCACCTAAGCCCCCACATGATTTTTACAACACCCCCTCCTCTCCCTACACTCAGAACTCTGTAACGCTTTCTGTCCTTTTTAGCCATTCTGTGTTTCAAGATATAATCTGTAAATTCCATTGAATTGGTCAGTATTGCTTCAGACTTGAAAAAGGAAGGAACACGGCTACCCCAATCAATGGGTGTGTATATAGATAGATAGATAGATAGATAAATAGATAGATACTGTATATCTATCAATGTATCTAGATAGAGAGAGAGATAGATAGGTAGATAGATAGGCACTGTATCTATATCTATCAATGTATCTAGATAAATAGATAGATATACAAGTTTTTTCTCTCTTTTTCTCTCTTTTTCTCTCTCTCTCTCTTTTTCTCTCTCTCTCTCTTTTTCTCTCTCTCTCTCTTTTTCTCTCTCTCTCTCTTTTTCTCTCTCTCTCTCTTTCTCTCTCTCTCTCTCTCTCTCTCTCTCTCTCTCTATATATATATATATATATATATATATATATATATATATATATACATATATATCTGTGCTTTACTGTTGGCAGCATACTATTTTTAGTCAATAGTAGATATACGGTTATTTATTTATGATAATCTAAACCTGGCACTTTTCAAATTTTTTACTAAACTTCAATGCATTCAATACATGATAAGCCTGTTTTGTTTTTTTGTTTTTTTACTGAAGGCTTTTTGTTACTACAGCATTTTTTATTGCTTCATTACCTTTATTAACTTTTAGTACAACGATTTGTATTTTGATATTATATCACAACAATTCTCTATGTAGTACTAAAAATAACTCTTTATACATCACATAAAAAAGAGAATAAAAAGCTTAGACAGCAGGCTAATATTACTAAAATTGCAGCAAGAAAGTAATTACATAAATTGCAGCTTTGGAGCTTTCACAGTCACATATGACATTGATCAATAGTTTTCAGAGACAGACTACCTCATGTGAAAGGTCAGAAAGGAATTATAGGACTGCACACTGTGTTTTCCTTTAGGTGATCTGAGGCTAGGTTTGAACCACAAGGATGGAAAACAAAATAAACAGAGATATACACATGTAAATAAAGCATAATAAAACAGTATTTCAAGCATTTTGCAAATAGTCATATCTCATGAGTCTCTCTTTTTACCTTTAGTTTGTTTATGTGTTCTGTACACAAAAGTATTACGTTTACATCGGAACAGACAAGTTAAACTATTTTGGCAGTTAATTTAGTCTGGGAACTTAGCCTTAATCAGCAGAACCATGATCCATTAGTAAACCAACACTCAGTTTGCTTGTATGCATCCTTAAAAAAAAATAAAAAAAAAATATTAGGGTAACCATGCATTTACCTACAAACTAATTAATCCTTTTTTAAAACATTAAATAATAGTCAGACCTATGGGGAAAACATCTGATAAATGAAAAAAATCCTAAATATTGATCTGGTATAATTTTATTTTTTAATTAGACGTATTGAATTTCAGATGAGGGGCTAGTTTTGATTTTTTTTTATGTTGCAGTTCTAGTGAACAAATAAAAAAAAAATATTTTCAAACAATAGGAGAGACACTTGAGACGTTTCTTAAAATCCTTATTGTAAAGGGCAGCTCATGTTCACATTTAGGGGTCAATTTATCAAGCTCCGCATGGAGCTTGATGCCCCGTGTTTCCGGCGAGCCTTCAGGCTCACTGGAAACAGAAGTTATGAAGCAGCGGTCTAAAGACCGCTGCTCCATAACCTGTCCACCTGCTCTGAGGCGGCAGACAGAAATCAACCCAATCGAATAAGATCGGGTTGATTGACACCCCCTGCTAGAGGCTGATTGGCCGCGAATCTGTAGGAGGCGGTATTGTACCAGCAGTTCACAACTGCTGGTGCAATAATAAATGCAGACAGCGCATGCGTTGTGCAGCAGACATGATACACTACATCATATGATGTCCGCTCGCACTATAATAAATTGACCCCTTAGCCTTCCCTTTTATGTCATTAAAGGACCATTAAACACTTTAGACCTGCATAATCTACAAGTTCGCACATTTCAAAATGAACTTTAATTTGCTGGCCCCTTGTATCATGTGACAGCCACCCATCAATCACAGATTCACTTATTTATACACTGTGGACTCTTGCACATGCTCAGTAGGAGCTGATGGATCAGATTCAGAAAGTATGTGTATAAAATGAGTACAATTTGATAAGTAAAGTAAATTGGAAAGTCTCTTAATGATCTATCTATATCATGAAAGATCTATGTGCCTTCTTTTATATGAAGCAAATACAAAAGTTGACAATGTCTATTTATTGAAAACTTTGAAATTGTAGCATAACATGTTTATATGTAGTAAGATAAACGTTTGCATTATACTTTTATTTATTTTTCCCCTTTTACTGTAATTTAATTCTGAAAAATGTGGGGTTTCCAATTATTTTTAGAAGCAGAAGTACAGAAAAAATGTAGAGAAATGGGCCATTCAGACAAAAGTCAAATTATTAATTGGTGGATAAGCCCACTCAAGTCAAGAAATACAAAATTTAAACTCTGTTTCCTCCCATGTGTTGGAGTTAAATAAAATATTACATAATTAGAGAAAACAAGGGCTGGCACATTTAGGCCTAGATTTGGAGTTTGGCGTTAGCCGTGAAAACCAGCGTTAGAGGCTCCTAACGCTGGTTTTAGGCTAACTCTGGTATTTGGAGTCACTCAAAAAAGGGTCTAACGCTCACTTTTCAGCCGCGACTTTTCCATACCGCAGATCCCCTTACGTAAATTGCGTATCCTATCTTTTCAATGGGATTTTTCTAACTCCGGTATTTAGAGTCGTGGCTGAAGTGAGCGTTAGAACTCTAACGACAAAATTCCAGCCGCAGGAAAAAAGTCAGTAGTTAAGAGCTTTCTGGGCTAACGCCGGTTTATAAAGCTCTTAACTACTGTACTCTAAAGTACACTAACACCCATAAACTACCTATGTACCCCTAAACCGAGGCCCCCCCACATCGCCACCCCTAATCTGCCGACCACCAACTACGTTATCCTTATGTACCCCTAATCTGCTGCCCCTAACACCGCCAACCCCTGTATTATATTTATTAACCCCTAATCTGCCCCCCACAACATCGCCGCCAGCTACCTACACTTATTAACCCCTAATCTGCCGACCGCAAAGCGCCGCCACCTACGTTATCCTTATGTACCCCTAATCTGCTGCCTCTAACACCGCCGACCCCTATATTATATTTATTAACCCCTAATCTGCCCCCCACAACGTCGCCTCCACCTGCCTACACTTATTAACCCCTAATCTGCCGAGCGGACCTGAGCGCTACTATAATAAAGTTATTAACCCCTAATCCGCCTCACTAACCCTATAATAAATAGTATTAACCCCTAATCTGCCCTCCCTAACATCGCCGACACCTAACTTCAATTATTAACCCCTAATCTGCCGACCGGAGCTCACCACTATTCTAATAAATGTATTAACCCCAAAAGCTAAGTCTAACCCTAACACTAACACCCCCCTAAATTAAATATAATTTTAATCTAACAAAATTAATTAACTCTTATTAAATAAATTATTCCTATTTAAAGCTAAATACTTACCTGTAAAATAAATCCTAATATATCTACAATATAAATTATAATTACATTGTAGCTATTTTAGGATTAATATTTATTTTACAGGCAACTTTGTAATTATTTTAACCAGGTACAATAGCTATTAAATAGTTAAGAACTATTTAATAGTTACCTAGTTAAAATAATTACAAAATTACCTGTAAAATAAATCCTAACCTAAGTTACAATTAAACCTAACACTACACTATCATTAAATTAATTAAATAAAATACCTACAATTACCTACAATTAAACCTAACACTACACTATCAATACATTAATTAAATACAATATCTACAAATAACTACAATGAAATAAACTAACTAAAGTAAAAAAAAATAAAAAAGAACTAAGTTACAAAAAATAAAAAAATATCTACAAACATAAGAAAAATATTACAACAATTTTAAACTAATTACACCTACTCTAAGCCCCCTAATAAAACAACAAAGCCCCCCAAAATAAAAAATGCCCTACCCTATTCTAAATTACTAAAGTTAAAAGCTCTTTTACCTTACCAGCCCTGAACAGGGCCCTTTGCGGGGCATGCCCCAAGAAGTTCAGCTCTTTTGCCTGTAAAAAAAACATACAATACCCCCCCCAACATTACAACCCACCACCCACATACCCCTAATCTAACCCAAACCCCCCTTAAATAAACCTAACACTAAGCCCCTGAAGATCTTCCTACCTTGTCTTCACCATACCAGGTTCACCGATCGGTCCAGAAGAGCTCCTCCGATGTCCTGATCCAAGCCCAAGTGGGGGGCTGAAGATGTCCATGTTCTGGTAGAAGTCTTCATCCAAGCGGGGCGGAAGAGGTCTTCCATCCAATTGAAGTCTTCATCCAGGCGGCATCTTCTATCGACATCCATCTGGAGCGGAGCGGCAGCATCCTGAAGACCTCCGATGCGGAACATCCATCCTGGCCGACGACTGAACGACGAATGGCGGTTCCTTTAAATGACGTCATCCAAGATGGCGTCCCTCGAATTCCGATTGGCTGATAGAATCCTATCAGCCAATCGGAATTAAGGTAGGAATATTCTGATTGGCTGATGGAATCAGCCAATCAGATTTAGCTCACATTCTATTGGCTGATCGGAACAGCCAATAGAATGCAAGCTCAATCTGATTGGCTGATTGGATCAGCCAATCGGATTGAACTTGATTCTGATTGGCTGATTCCATCAGCCAATCAGAATATTCCTACCTTAATTCCGATTGGCTGATAGAATCCTATCAGCCAATCGGAATTCGAGGGACGCCATCTTGGATGACGTCATTTAAAGGAACCGTCATTCGTCGTTCAGTCGTCGGCCAGGATGGATGTTCCGCGTCGGAGGTCTTCAGGATGCTGCCGCTCCGCTCCAGATAGATGTCGATAGAAGATGCCGCCTGGATGAAGACTTCAATCGGATGGAAGACCTCTTCTGCCCCGCTTGGATGAAGACTTCTACCGGATCATGGACATGTTCAGCCCCCCGCTTGGGCTTGGATCAGGACATCGTAGGAGCTCTTCAGGACCGATCGGTGAACCTGGTATGGTGAAGACAAGGTAGGAAGATCTTCAGGGGCTTAGTGTTAGGTTTATTTAAGGGGGGTTTGGGTTAGATTAGGGGTATGTGGGTGGTGGGTTGTAATGTTGGGGGGGGGTATTGTATGTTTTTTTTACAGGCAAAAGAGCTGAACTTCTTGGGGCATGCCCCGCAAAGGGCCCTGTTCAGAGCTGGTAAGGTAAAAGAGCTTTTAACTTTAGTCATTTAGAATAGGGTAGGGCATTTTTTATTTTGGGGGGCTTTGTTGTTTTATTAATGGGCTTAGAGTAGGTGTAATTAGTTTAAAATTGTTGTAATATTTTTCTTATGTTTGTAGATATTTTTTTATTTTTTGTAACTTAGTTCTTTTTTATTTTTTGTACTTTAGTTAGTTTATTTCATTGTAGTTATTTGTAGGTATTGTATTTAATTAATGTATTGATAGTGTAGTGTTAGGTTTAATTGTAGGTAATTGTAGGTATTTTATTTAATTAATTTAATGATAGTATAGTGTTAGGTTTAATTGTAACTTAGGTTAGGATTTATTTTACAGGTAATTTTGTAATTATTTTAACTAGGTAACTATTAAATAGTTCTTAACTATTTAATAGCTATTGTACCTGGTTAAAATAATTATAAAGTTGCCTGTAAAATAAATATTAATCCTAAAATAGCTACAATGTAATTATAATTTATATTGTAGCTATATTAGGATTTATTTTACAGGTAAGTATTTAGCTTTAAATAGGAATAATTTATTTAATAAGAGTTAATTAATTTCGTTAGATTAAAATTATATTTAATTTAGGGGGGTGTTTGGTTAGGGTTAGACTTAGCTTTAGGGGTTAATACATTTATTAGAATAGCGGTGAGCTCCGGTCGGCAGATTAGGGGTTAATAATTGAAGTTAGGTGTCGGCGATGTTAGGGAGGGCAGATTAGGGGTTAAT
Source organism: Bombina bombina (assembly GCF_027579735.1). Classification (NCBI taxonomy): domain Eukaryota; kingdom Metazoa; phylum Chordata; class Amphibia; order Anura; family Bombinatoridae; genus Bombina; species Bombina bombina. The sequence continues at coordinate 181,433,375 of NC_069502.1, forward strand.
ACTATTTATTATAGGGTTAGTGAGGCGGATTAGGGGTTAATAACTTTATTATAGTAGCGCTCAGATCCGCTCGGCAGATTAGGGGTTAATAAGTGTAGGCAGGTGCAGGCGACGTTGTGGGGGGCAGATTAGGGGTTAATAAACATAATATAGGGGTCGGCGATGTTAGGGCAGCAGATTAGGGGTACATAAGGATAATGTAAGTAGCGGCGGTTTACGGAGCGGCAGATTAGGGGTTAATAATAATATGCAGGGGTCAGCGATAGCGGGGGCGGCAGATTAGGGGTTAATAAGTGTAAGGTTAGGGGTGTTTAGACTCGGGGTACATGTTAGAGTGTTAGGTGCAGACGTAGGAAGTGTTTACGCATAGCAAACAATGGGGCTGTGTTAGGAGCTGAACGCGGCTTTTTTGCAGGTGTTAGGTTTTTTTTCAGCTCAAACAGCCCCATTGTTTCCTATGGGGGAATCGTGCACGAGCACGTTTTTGAGGCTGGCCGCTTGCGTAAGCAACTCTGGTATCGAGAGTTGCAGTTGCGTTAAAAATGCTCTACGCTCCTTTTTTGGAGCCTAACGCAGCCTTTATGTGGACTCTCAATACCAGAGTTATTTTTATGGTGCGGCCATAAAAAAGCCGGCGTTAGCTACGCGGGTCCTTACCGACAAAACTCTAAATCTAGCCGTTAATAATTTAATTCCTAGTTGATCCCTGAGGCATCCATGCATCCATCTGCCTATCTATCAACCTGCCTACTAAAAAGTGTATCTTTTCCCACTAGATATGTGATTTTGTTTTGTTACCAATGCAAATTTGTTAACGAAACAACAATATTCATTTTGTTTTCATTAAATAGATATCCAATAAAATCCATCACAAAATTTTAAGAAAATGAAAAAATTATGACAATATACTGAATATTCGTTGAACATTTACATCCATTTTCATTAAACACATGTAAAAGTGCCTTTGCCACAGGTGAAAAAGGTCACCTGTAGAGTTGCATACTTACTTCTAGCACTCTGGTGAACCACGCTAATCCTGATCTTTCTTCACAGAGCCCTGGGGCAAGCTAATAGAAGGTTTAGCATGGCGAATACCAGGACCTGCACTAAAGGAAAGTATCCTTTAGCACAGGTTCTGAGATCTACTGCGCTAAGCATCCTATTTTCCCTTGTAGAAAAGGAACATTTACATTTGATTAATTAAAATGAATGTAAATGGTCAATGAATATTTTGTATTAGTTTGTATAAAACAAAATGAATACAGAATAACGCGGCAGCCAAATATTCAGAAAACTAATTTTTTAGAATATTCGGCCTGAAAGATTTGGCGGAACCACATTTTCTTGACCGCGTAGACGTCTAATTCCCACCCATTTATCTGTCTAGCCTACAGAGTGGGTCTGTGCTCATTGTTGAAAGTATATATGTTTTGATAAGTTAAAGTGTATACACCTACACATTACTAATATGGACCATTTCTTATGTAGGAGCAGTCATGGCATTTACTTTAATTCACTTGATTGGACAACAGAGATAAGAAATATACACTAGCCAGTGGCAAAATGTAAGGAGGGTCTAATGAAATATATTTAAAACTTCAAAAGTTTGCATGCCAAAACTAATTGTCCGTTTGGGTTTTAGACATTTAATTGAGCTGATTTAAAGTAATTGTACCAGAAATGGCTAGATACAGATTATTAAAAGGAGTGAACTCACAAAAGTAAAAGTTACTTGGTCTGTTGGCAGCACTGGAACATGATATTGAATGTGAGATAGAGACCAGATAGACATCAGAATCCAAATAAAAACAGGTATAAAGTAAGGGCCAGTAGAATATAACACAGGAAATATGGTCAGGGCAGGCAACATAGATTTAATAGTCAAAACACAGGTAATAAGGTCAGGACAGGCAGCGCAGGCAGAAAAAGGGTCAATATTGCAACACTACAAAGGATTAAAGCACACAACGAAGTGATTTGAGAAATGGTAACAGCGTTCCTTAATAGCTGATAGCTCTGGAAGAAGAAAGGGGTTTAAATGGACACCTTGCCACTTGCCAGTGATATGTAAGTGTTGACAGTTTCCGTAGGACCTCTGTTATTCCTTGGAATTGCTTAATGGACGGGTGAGCCCTGGTAACAGCTGATATAACATCACACATTGCATCAGTGGTCACATGACATAAAACACTGAACTAAAAATAGTGTTAACTAGAACTGCATATTATAGGGTAAATTTTACAAAGGTCAAGCGGACATGATTTGCTGTAGCGAATCATGCCTGCTCACCTTGCGAAATGCCAACAGCATACGCTGTCGGCATTTAACATTGTCCAAGCATTTCTGGTGAAATGGTTGTGCAATGCCACCCCCTTCTCACTGGCAGCCAATCAGCCGCTTGCAGGGGTTGTCAATCATCCAGATCGGATCGGTATGATTTCAGTCCACCACCTAAAAGTGGTGGACAAGTTAAGGAGCCGCGGTCTTATGAAACCTTGACAATCTGGCCTTTCAGTGTGCCTTGACGACAGAAATTGAGAAACACTGGTTTACAGTACACTGAAAATATAAGGATCAACAGATATCATCACCAAATAATAAATTATTTATTCTCCAGCTCTCATACAAATGTACTACTTAGTCATTTTTGTCTTTTATATTTTTGACATGACATTCCCCGAGATACGGGATAGAGAAAAGAAAACATGTAATTTGTTGTGGCTTGTGTTTGTGTACATCATTTTAATTATTTTTTTTTTTTAAAAAGCAGGGGGTTGGGACTGTCTAATTCAAACATTCAAGCCTTAGAGATTAAATAGAGTATTATACCTTAAGCACTCCCTTGTGATATTCTTAAAACCTATTCAAGCACATTCGGCTAAGTATAGTAATAATCATAGAACGATTAAACGACAGTATTATTCAATGATGTCTTTAGTTGTAACATTTTATATTTTCACTGATTCAAGCTTATATTATCTATATAATATTATTTTTTATAACTTTTAGTAAAATATTATTGAATTGTAATTTGCAGAAATGTTTAATTATATATGAGAATATTTATAACAATTCAATTAACAAATTATTCATACATTCTATGAATTTATTTTAGTCTAAAGGAGTCAAGGTAAGTTGAAGAATATAATTTTTTTTTCCAAACTTCTACAAAACAATACTTTCCTAATGACCCAACATTGAACCACACAAATACACAATGGAATTGTATAACTGCAGAGGTACAACAACCTAGGAGAAGCAATCATACCAAACCCACAAAGTGAAGGTTCGCCTCCTAAAGTCACACTGACATATATATATATATATATATATATATATATATATATATATATGTCAGGATTCCATTTCATGTTTTACTTCTCTCACTTCTCATCACATGGTTCTCTCACTTTCATGTTACTTAAGGCTCCACCTGTCAGCAAACAGGTGCTTAGTTATTTTCATTAGCAGGAGTAACAGCTTACACACAGTCTCTGAGCTGCATTGTTTTTCTCAAACCAACTGCTTTCACAAAGGACTATTTGCTTGGATTACTCTGTACTATTTTCTACAAGGATTACATCCCCTGAAATATCCTGTTTGCATCCTTGGACTTACAGCTAAGTTACCTCTTAATTTTATTCCTTGCATACTATTTGAGAACTTAACTGCTGAATTGCTATTGTACACTTACAGCATCACTTTTAATTTAACTGGAGCTGACAGGCACTGCAGTTTTCTAAATAACTCTGCACACTATTTCATACTGGGGAATCAATGTCTCCTTTCTCACTTCATAATATATATGCTGCTTTAAGAACAAGACTTTGAGCTTTAAGTTTCAAGCTTGAACTGAAGAGGATTTAACTATTTCAAAATAAAAACTGTTACTTGGTTTTGCAACTGCAAGTCTGGGCATCTTGCCAAATTCCTTTCTTACTCTGCAGCAGTTGCTCTCAATAAACACAGTTACAAAGTTGCAGCTACAAGACAACTGAAGCATTCTCTGTGACTTGTTAAAAGTATATCTCTTGCAAACCAAGCTTACTTCTTACAAGGATTAATCAACTCTCTCCTGCATTACATGTTTATTTAATGTAAGCATAAAAAAGAATTTTTGTTCTCTCAAGTTCTTTAAATTAGAAGCATATTTTTCTTCTATCATTTTTTCATTATTTTTTCCATACTGTGCCAGTCTAACAGTATTGGAAATATTGTGCTTAGAAGGATTCATGTTGTGATAGTACTAACAGCATTGAACCTCTAACTTAATATTAATTCACCACAGGTTTACTGGTCTATGCTCACCTAAATAGCCCAAAAACCCTGGTGATACAAAACAATAATTGATCTGCAGTTGCGTTCCACTTACATAGTTGAAATAGACTTTACAATATATATATATATATATATATATATATATATATATATATATATATATATATATATGTTCTGTTTATTATATGGTTATTATGTTGATGACATTATTAATAAAGTTTTCAATTGTCAATGAAAAGTTTTTACTTTCAGTTTCACAGCAGCCATCTTAGCTTCAAGAAGCATATACAACCAGCTCTTCATATTTGCCTCTAGATATACATATGCCTGTAAGTTATTTATTGTTTGCTAAGAGTTCATTGTACATTTGAATTGTATTGCTATTTGCTGTAAGGTTTAAATGTAAGCTCTCTGTGTTAGAAACATGTATTATATGTATTATATGTATTGCAAGCACCACGTGTAAGTACATATTGTAATTTCAACGCTTCTTATTGTATTTCAGTTTTACAAAATAACTATTCAGAAGTAAAATCAGTTTGGAATAAACACAAAGCTATTTCTGTCTGGTTTGTTAACTAGCTGTCTAGCTATCAGTAGTGAGGACAGTACAATATATATATATATATATATATATATATATCCGTTGCCAAGCACTCCAACATTTTATCCACTCATATAACCCTGGTGCAATCAAGTCCATTGATTAAAACCGCTTAAAAATATATACCTGTAGCTGTCATAACATTGGGTAGCAACTAATCATGTGACTAAAGGTGTGTACATTCAACAATTAACCCATACCTGTCCATATTACCACAACAAAAGGTGCAATAGTGAAAGAGGTGAAAATACATACATTTGATAACGAATCTCTCTCACAAAAAGGGCACTAAACAGTAGGTGCACCATCTAGTATATTGAACATTTTATTATTATTTTATTATTATACTTTATTTATGAAGCGCCAACATATTCTGCAGCGCTGTCCATGGTAACAATTCATTTAAATAAAACAATATAAGACTTGTAAGAGACAGGACAAAATTTTCAAACACATACAGGAGGGATTGAGGTCCCTATTCCCGTGGAAACTTACAATCTAGAAGGGTAGGAGGTTGAGTAACAGGAGGTGAGGACTGCAAGATTGAGAAAGATGTTAATACAGATTTAGATGAGGGAAATGTTAGGTAAGTGAAATTTATTTATTATTGAGTTGGGTGGTAGGCTACCCTGAACAGAAAAGTCTTCAGAAAATATTTAAAGGAAAAAAGATTAGGGCAAAGCCTGACAGCACGAGGGAGAGTGTTCCAGAGGGTAGGTGCTGCATGACAGAAGTCCTGCAGTCTAGCATGAGAGGAGGTGATAGTCGTGGATGCAAGGAGCAGGTCATTGTTAGATGTTAGTGGCCGGGCTGGAGTGTACATGTGTATTAGAGAAGATAGGTAGAGGGGAGCGGCATTGGTAAGAGCTTTGTATTTAAGGGTGAGAATTTTGAATTTAATTCTGCTGTGAATGGGGAGCCAATGAAGGGACTCGCAGAGAGGTGCAGCAGATACAGAGTGACGGGAATGGTGGATCAGCCTGGCAGAGGCATTTAGGATGGATTTTATTAAACATATGCTGAAGATATTTATGTTGATATAAAGACCATAACACTGTGTCTCATTTTAAATCTGTTAAAGTACCGGAGCTATATGAAAACACGTCAAATATTAAGTATTTTAATTATTTAGAAGGTGTAAAGACTATTCATACAAAAAAACATGAATTATCCAGTTCATACACTGGTAGAGATCATAAATAGATCAATCAATCATACCAAGCAGTAGACAATGTATTTACCTCCTAAATAAATAAATAAATACATAGGTACATAATGGTACATTTGACTATCAAAATCAACAATTCTGAATTTATCTTAGAACTAGTTTGTCACCATATGTTTTCTCTCTTTATATCATTAATACAACGCAAAATAACCACATAGTCGATAAGTTTCCCATAACATACATAGAAGATTCTAACATATTAATCATAGCTCATAAGGGTGATATTATTGGAAATCTTACCACTTATAAGATAAATAGGGCCATATATTACCCTCAGTGTTAGCCTGTTTCTACTACTCCCAGAAATTTATCATAAATCAAATCATATCCATTAGGAATCCGGGTGTCCAGAGAGAAGATCCAAAAACCCTCTCTTAAGCAATAATTTTTTCAGATCACCTTCACTTTTGGATTTAAAAGTGGAGTATGAATTGGCGTGTTCCAAAATGAAGTGCTTAGCCAATTCTGAGCGTGCATCAGATCTTTTGATGTCAGAGAGGTACTGTTGCATCCTCTCTCTGACCTCCCTGGATGTGCACCCTGCATACTGTTTCTCTGAGCAAGTACACCATGCCATATATATTAAAAATTTTGCTCTGCAGTTGACTCGACTTTACAATTTGTAATGTTTCTTTTTTGTGTTTGATTTAAAGGTACTGTATCACCTCTATAAATGCAGGGACCAAAAGCCACACTTAAACATCACCCTGGATGTTAACCATGAGCTAGTGTTTGAATTTGTAGACAAATCACTAGGTGAAATAATTTTGCATAGGTCAGACCTCGTCTGTAAATGAACCTACAACCATGTTTAGCCACTTGTATTAGACCATCATCAGCTGCTAACATGGGAAGATGTTTCTTTATGACTTTACAAATTTCTTCGTAGTCTGTGGAATATTGTGTGACAAATGTCACAGGTTCCGTGCTACCACCAACAGTCTTGTTTGATCTGGAGGGTATATGTTTTGACCTGTCACACAACAGTTCCTCTCTACTCAAATTGTCTACTTGATCTTTTGCTCTTTTGATAATATCTATATTGTAACCTCTTTCTAGGAGTCTCTTAGTCAGTTCACTGCTCTGTTTGACATAGTCTGCATTATTTGTAAAAAAATGTTTTGTTCTGATGAACTGACCTTTAGCTATTGACTGGGGAACACTTCTGGGATGATTGCTCTTACCATGTAGAAGGGTGTTCCCTGAAATGGGCTTCCTATAGATAGTCATTTCATCTTTTCTGGTCCTGTCATTAACTCTTAAAATAATAATAATAATAATAATAATAATGTATGCTGTCTTTATTGGTCTCAAACGTGAATGTAAGGCCTCAAGAGTTCACATTGAGAAGTCACACAAATTCCACTATGTCATCATTATCTCGAGTCTAGACAAATATTAGGTCATCAATAAATCTATGATAAGATTTAATCCTATTTGCAAAGACATTACTATCTCCAAATATATGGGTTATTTCCCACAAGCCCATAGTCAAATTTGCATATGAGGGGGCACCCCATGGTTGTACACCTTATCTGAAGATAGTAAAGGCCATCAAATCTAAAATAATTATGGGTCAGTAGGAACTGTTCGACTCTCAATATGAAATTAATAAACTCAAGAGTATAGTGTATATCTCTTTGCAAAAAGAACTTAAGGGCACAAATGCCCATCTGATGGGGCATTGGGGAATACAGGGCCACCACATCTACAGTTAGCCAACTGTAGTATGGTTTCCATACAAAGTTCTCAAAAATCTGCAATAAATGCTTGGTGTCCCTAAGATAACTGTACAAATTGGGGACTAAGGGTTGGGGTAGACTGTCCAGCCACTCAGCCAAAGGTTCACGCAAGGAGCCAATGCCTGAGACAATAGGCTGACTTTTTACCTCAGTTGGCAATTTATGCACTTTGGGTAATATGTGGAAGATCAGAATTATTGGTACTTGTGCCAAACAATAGTCATGAGTATTGCGATCAATATGGTCCAACTTCAGGCCATCATCTAAAAGGTGAAAAAATTCTTTCATAAAAACAATGGTAGGGTCACCTGAAAGAGTCTGTAATCTTCATGGCTGTTCAGTTGACGCAAGATTTTATTTTTATAGGATAATATATCCCACACCACTATACTTACTTCTTTATCAGCTGTTTTGATTACCTACTGGTCATTGTTCTTTAGTGACTCTATCGCCAATCTCTCATCTTTAGTAAGATTAAGAGGGACCTCACTTGGTCTTTGCGACACGGCCACCAAATCTGGTCACAATATGAATCAAAGTGATAATTAGTGAGGAGGGGCTTCTTGAGTGCGACTTACAGGCACAAACAAGGAGTAATATTAGCAGTAGAGCTATAGCATGTTGCCGACTTGAGTTTCTGGATCCCCAAAGAGATAGGAAAACCTTGGCATCTGGAATCAAAAAGAATAAATGACTCACCCACAGCATGTGCTGCCTCCCACAGTATAAGTGTCGGTAAGAACCTGTTCCTGGTCCGGAGCATTACCTCTAGATGTTCTCAATAGGAACCGTGCCCTGGGATCCCATGCAGCAGTGCTTCTCCTCTCCAGCATTTGTAGCCACTTCACACACAGATTTTTATTGCAGCGTTTGCATACAAGTTCCACCCCCTCTCTCACATGTGACTGCCAATCCGACAATGGTTGCCAAGCAAACACGATATACTCCCATTTAAAAATGAAGGTGCATGGCTTGGTAGGGAAATGGATCCAACAAGTGAAATTAAGTGACAGCCAGCATGAACTTCATTAAAAGTTGAAAACTTTATTTAGTACATCTTTTTAAATGCTACAGACAGCTTCATGTAGGACAATCTGTCTGACATGTTTCGGCCTGTGGCCTTAATCATAGACACTCCATTGATAAAAATGCTTAAAAATATATACCTGTAGCTGTCATACAATTGGGTAGCCACTAATCATGTGACTAAAGGTGTGTATATGGAACAATTAACCCATGCCTGTCCATATTACCACAACAAAAGGTGCAATAGTGAAAGAGGTGAAAATACATTGTACATTTGATAACAAATCTCTCTCTCAAAAAGTGCACTAAACAGTAGGTGCACCATCTAGTATATTGAACATTTTATCAAACATATGCTGACGATATTTATGTTGATATAAAGACCATAACGCTGTGGGGCCTATTTAACAAAGGTCTGTCGGACCTGATCCGACAATGCGGATCAGGTCCAACAGACCTCTCTGAATGCAGAGAGCAATACGCTCTCCGTATTCAGCATTGCACCAGCAGCTCTTGTGAGCTGCTGGTTCAATGCTGCCCCCTGCAGATTCGCGGTCAATCGGCCGCCAGCAGGGGGTGTCAATCAACCCGATCATACTCTATCGGGTTGAATTGCAGCGATGTCTGTCCACCTGCTCATAACTGGTGTTTCTTGTGAGCCTGCAGGCTCACCAGAAACACAAGCCCTCAAACTCCATCTGGAGCTTGATAAATGGGCCTCTGTGTCTCATTTTAAATCGGTTAAAGTCCTGGAACCATATGAAAACGCATCAAATATTAAGTATTTCAATTATTTAGAAGGTATAAAGACTATTCATACAAAGAAACATGAATTATCCAGTTCACACACTGGTATAGATCATAATTAGATCAATCAATCATACCAAGCAGTAGAGAAATCTTTTTACCTCCTAAATAAATAAATACGTAGGTACATAGTGGTACATTTGACTATCAAAATCAACAATTCTAAATTTTTATCTTAGAACTACTGTGTCACCATATGTTGTCTCTCTTTATATCATTAATACAATGCAATATAACATAGTCGATAAGTTTCCCATAACATACATAGCAGATTCTAACCTATAGATCATAGCTCATGAGGGTGATCGGGAACAGGTTCTTACCGACGCTTATGCTGCTGTGCGTTAGTCATTTATTCCTTTTGATTTCGAATGCCAAGATTTTCCTATCTCTTGGGGGATCCAGAAACTCAAGCTGGCAACACGCTATTGCTCTACTGCTAATTTTACTCCTTGTTTAAGTCACACTCGATAAGCCCCTCCTCACTAATGATCACTTTGATTTATACTGTGACCACCTAGAGACTGAGCACTTCACTTGGGAACTTTTGCTATAATATATATATATATATATATATATATATATATATATATATATATATATATATATATACAGGGAGTGCAGAATTATTAGGCAAGTTGTATTTTTGAGGATTAATTTTATTATTGAACAACAACCATGTTCTCAATGAACCCAAAAAACTCATTAATATCAAAGCTGAATATTTTTGGAAGTAGTTTTTAGTTTGTTTTTAGTTTTAGCTATTTTAGGGGGATATCTGTGTGTGCAGGTGACTATTACTGTGCATAATTATTAGGCAACTTAACAAAAAACAAATATATACCCATTTCAATTATTTATTTTTACCAGTGAAACCAATATAACATCTCAACATTCACAAATATACATTTCTGACATTCAAAAACAAAACAAAAACAAATCAGTGACCAATATAGCCACCTTTCATTGCAAGGACACTCAAAAGCCTGCCATCCATGGATTCTGTCAGTGTTTTGATCTGTTTACCATCAACATTGCGTGCAGCAGCAACCACAGCCTCCCAGACACTGTTCAGAGAGGTGTACTGTTTTCCCTCATTGTAAATCTCACATATGATGATGGACCACAGGTTTTCAATGGGGTTCAGATCAGGTGAACAAGGAGGCCATGTCATTAAATTTTCTTCTTTTATACCATTTCTTCCTGCATGAAAATCATGTTTTTCTTGAAGGATGCAGACTTCTTCCTCTACCACTGCTTGAAGAAGGTGTCTTCCAGAAACTGGCAGTAGGACTGGGAGTTGAGCTTGACTCCATCCTCAACCCGAAAAGGCCCCACAAGCTCATCTTTGATGATACCAGCCCAAACCAGTACTCCACCTCCACCTTGCTGGCGTCTGAGTTGGACTGGAGCTCTCTGCCCTTTACCAATCCAGCCACGGGCCCATCCATCTGGCCCATCAAGACTCACTCTCATTTCATCAGTCCATAAAACCTTAGAAAAATCAGTCTTGAGATATTTCTTGGCCCAGTCTTGACGTTTCAGCTTGTGTGTCTTGTTCAGTGGTGGTCGTCTTTCAGCCTTTCTTACCTTGGCCATGTCTCTGAGTATTGCACACCTTGTGCTTTTGGCCACTCCAGTGATGTTGCAGCTCTGAAATATGGCCAAACTGGTGGCAAGTGGCATCTTGGCAGCTGCACGCTTGACTTTTCTCAGTTCATGGGCAGTTATTTTGCGCCTTGGTTTTTCCACACGCTTCTTGCGACCCTGTTGACTATTTTGAATGAAACGCTTGATTGTTCGATGATCACACTTCAGAAGTTTGCAATTTTAAGAGTGCTGCATCCCTCTGCAAGATATCTCACTATTTTTGACTTTTCTGAGCCTGTCAAGTCCTTCTTTTGACCCATTTTGCCAAAGGAAAGGAAGTTGCCTAATAATTATGCACACCTGATATAGGGTGTTGATGTCATTAGACCACACCCCTCCTCATTACAGAGATGCACATCACCTAATATGCTTAATTGGTAGTAGGCTTTCGAGCCTATACAGCTTGGAGTAAGACAACATGCATAAAGAGGATGAAGTGGTCAAAATACTAATTTGCCTAATAATTCTGCACTCCCTGTATATGTATATATATATATATATATATATATATATATATATATATATATATATATATATATACTGTATACTGAGTATACCAGCTCAACCCAATTTTGTAAAAATTCATGGGTCACCCTGGATAACAAAAATACTTATATCCAGGGGTGCATGGAGGCAAAATATTTTAATAAATACATTTAAAAAGAAAGAAAAAAGAGAAGATAGAAAGTGAAGTAATCAAGTATGCCCTAGCCAACAGTACCCATTAATAAAATACCAAATATAAAGTTTAAAGCACTGTGTGTGATTATCGCTGCTCGTGGTGACAAGCTCCTCTACCATATATATATACACACAATACTGCTTATGAAATGTACAAAAAAATAATTTAATTCAATAGCATAATTAATACATATATATGTAATACAAACTACAAGCAAAGTACTATATCTACTTAAAAAGGTACCTATGCACCAATGGCCATTGGTAGTGGTAAGCTGGCAAAACGTGTTCGTGCACGATTCCCCCATAGGAAACAATGGGGCAGTATGGGATGAAAAAAACCTAACACCTGCAAAAAAGCAGCGTTAAGCTCCCAACACAGCCCCATTGTTTCCTATGGGGAAACACTTTCTAAGTCTGCACCTAACACCCTAACATGAACCCCGAATCTAAACACCCCTAACCTTACACTCATTAACCCCTAATCTACCGCCCCGCTATCACTGACACCTGCATTATACTATTAACCCCTAATCTGCCGCTCCGGACAACGTCGCAACCTACATTATACCTATGTACCCCTAATCTGCTGCCCCTAACATCGCTGACCCCTATATTATATTTATTAAACCCTAATCTGCCCCCCCAACGTCGCCGCTACCTTACCTACACTTATTAACCCCAAATATGGCGACCGGACCTGGCCGCTACTCTAATAAATGTATTAACCCCTAAAGCTAAGTCTAACCCTAACCCTAACCCCCGACTAAATTAAATATAATTTAATCTAACGAAATAAATTAAATCTTATTAACTAAAGTATTCCTATTTAAAAATAAATACTTACCTGTAAAATAAACCCTAATATAGCTACAATATAACGAATAATTACATTGTAGCTATTTTAGGATTTATATTTATTTTACAGGCAACTTTGTATTTATTTTAACTAGGTACAATAGCTATTAAATAGTTATTAACTATTTAATAGCTACCTAGTTAAAATAATTACAAAATTACCTGTAAAATAAATCCTAACCTAAGTTACAATTAAACCTAACACTACACTATCAATAACTTAATTAAATACATTACCTACAATTACATACAATTAAATAAACTAAACTAAACTAAATTAGGCTAATTACACCTACTCTAAGCCCCCTAATAAAATATAAAAGCCCCCCAAAATAATAAAGGTCCCTACCCTATTCTAAATTAAAAAGTAACCAGCTCTTTTTCCAGCCCTTAAAAGGGCTTTTTGTGGGGCATGCCCCTAAGTAATCAGCTCTTTTGCCTGTAGAAAAAAATACAACCCCCCCCAACATTAAAACCCACCACCCACATACCCCTACTCTAACCCAAACCCCCCTTAAATAAACCTAACACTACCCCCAATCAGAATGAGCTCACATTCTATTGGCTGTTCTGATCAGCCAATAGAATGCAAGCTCAATCTGATTGGCTGATTGGATCAGCCAATCACATTTTTCATACCTTAATTCCGATTGGCTGATAGAATCCTATCAAACAATCGGAATTCGAGGGACGCCATCGTGGATGACGTCATTTAAAGGAACCTTCATTCGGCGAGTAGGCGTCGGTTGAAGAGGATGGATCCGCGTCAGCTGGAAGATGGCTCCGCTCTGGATGGATGAAGATAGAAGATGCCGCTTGGATGAAGATGTCTGCCGGTCCGGATGTCCTCTTCTGCCTGGATAGGATGAAGACTTCTGCCGCTCCGGATATCTTCTTTTGGTCCATCGGTGCCCGGCTGGGTGAACACGACTCAAGGTAGGGAGATCTTCAGGGGGGTAGTGTTAGGTTTATTTAAGGGGGGTTTGGGTTAGAGTAGGGGTATGTGGGTGGTGGGTTTTAATGTTGGGGGGGGTTGTATTTTTTTTTACAGGCAATAGAGCTGATTACTTAGGGGCATGCCCCGCAAAAAGCCCTTTTAAAGGCTGGTAAAAAAGCTGGTTACTTTTTAATTTAGAATAGGGTAGGGACCTTTATTATTTGGGGGGGATTTTTTATTTTATTAGGGGGCTTAGAGTAGGTGTAATTAGCCTAATATTAAAGTAATATTTTTTTATTTTTTGTAATTTAGTGGGGTTTTTTTTTGTAATTTAGTTTAGTTTATTTAATTGTATGTAATTGTAGGTAATTTATTTAATTAATTTATTGATAGTTTAGTGTTAGGTTTAATGGTAACTTAGGTTAGGATTTATTTTACAGGTAATTTTGTAATTATTTTAACTAGGTAGCTATTAAATAGTTATTAACTATTTAATAGCTATTGTACCTAGTTAAAATAAATACAAAGTTGACTGTAAAATAAATATAAATCCTAAAATAGCTACAATATAATTATTAGTTATATTGTAGCTATATTAAGGTTTATTTTACAGGTAAGTATTTAGTTTTAAATAGGAAGACTTTAGTTAAAAAGATTTAATTTATTTTGTTAGATTAAAATTATATTTAATTTAGGGGGGTGTTAGGGTTAGGGCTAGACTTAGCTTTAGGGGTTAATACATTTATTATAGTAGCAGCGAGGTCCGGTCGGCATATTAGGGGTTAATACTTGAAGTTAGGTGGCAGCGATGTTAGGGAGGGCAGATTAGGGGTTAATACAATTTATTCTAGCGTTTGCAAGGCGGGAGAACGGCGGTTTAGGGGTTAATACATTTATTATAGTGGCGGCGTGGTCTGGTCGGCAGATTAGGGGTTAATAAGTGTAGTTAGGTAGCGGCAACGTTGGGGAGGCAGATTAGGGGTTAATAAATATTATGTAGGTGTCGGCGATGTTAGGGGCAGCAGATTAGGGGTTCATAGGGATCGTGTAGGTGGCGGCGGTGTGCGGTCAGAAGATTGGGGTTAACAATATTTATTATAGTGTTTGCGATGTGGGGGGACCTCGGTTTAGGAGTACATAGGTAGTTTATGGGTGTTAGTGTACTTTAGAGCACTGTAGTTAAGAGCTTTATAAACCGGCGTTAGCCCATAAAGCTCTTAACTATTGACTTTTTTTGCGGCTGGAGTCTTGTCGGTAGAGGCTCTACAACTCACTTCAGCCAAGACTCTAAATACCGGCAATAGGAAGATCCCATTGAAAAGATAGGATACGCAATTGGCGTAAGGGGATCTGCGGTATGGAAAAGTTGAGGCTTGAAAGTAAGAGTTAGACCCTTTCCTGCCTTACTCTAAATACCAGCGGGCGGCCAAAAGCAGCGTTAGGCCCCCTTAATGCTGCTTTTGACGGCTAATCTAGGTGAATGTTCTTAGTAATGGTTATCCAAATTTCCTATCTGTATAGGGGCAAATGTGATCATATAGATGGATCAATACAGGAGTGGATTCCAGTGTGGAGTCTCTTAAGGTTAACCTATATCAAATACTGTCCATATGAGAGTCAGATGTAATGTCTCTTAATGTAACAACTGCACAGAGAAGAGTTTCAATTTGCTGAAAAGTGTCACTTATGTTAGTGCAAGCGAAGCAGTTGGTATATGCAGAGCGATAAAGCAGCAGGGAAGCAGTTCATATACACAGTGTAGTCAGTCTATGGTGTTTGTATGTGGATGCAGCCTTGCAATATCTCACCATGTATGGGTGCAATCTACTGAGGGCTTTACCCTTGCCTAAGGGACCCTTTCCCGTGGGGTGAAAAGAGCTGTCAATCCGGATCCATCTTCATCCCGCTGACGCGGAACATCCTCCTTCCCCAATGGACTAATGACGAATGAAGGTTCCTTTAAGGGACATCATCCAAGATGGCATCCCTCGAATTCCAATTGGCTGATAGGATTCTATCAGCCAATCGGAATTAAGATAGGAAAAATCTGATTGGCTGATTCAATCAGCCAATCAGATTGAAGTTCAATCCGATTGGCTGATCCAATCAGCCAATCAGATTGAGCGCGCATTCTATTGGCTGTTCCGATCAGCCAATAGAATGCAAGCTCAATCTGATTGGCTGATTGAATCAGCCAATCAGATTTTTCCTACCTTAGTTCCGATTGACTGATAGAATCCTATCAGCCAATCAGAATTCCAGGGATGCCATCTTGGATGATGTCCCTTAAAGGAACCTTCATTTGTCGTTAGTCCGTCGGGGAAGGAGAATGTTCTGCATCGGTGGGGTGAAGATCGATCCGGAAGACAGAAGATAGAAGATGCCGCTTGGAAGAAGACATCGCCCGGATGGAGGACCTCTTCTTTCACTGCTTTTGACGGCTAATCTAGGTGAATGTTCTTAGTAATGGTCATCCAAATTTCCTATCTGTATAGGGGCAAATGTGATCATATAGATGGATCAATACAGGAGTGGATTCCAGTGTGGAGTCTCTTAAGGTTAACCTATATCAAATACTGTCCATATGAGAGTCAGATGTAATGTCTCTTAATGTAACAACTGCACAGAGAAGAGTTTCAATTTGCTGAAAAGTGTCACTTATGTTAGTGCAAGCGAAGCAGTTGGTATATGCGGAGCGATAAAGCAGCAGGGAAGCAGTTCATATACACAGTGTAGTCAGTCTATGGTGTTTGTATGTGGATGCAGCCTTGCAATATCTCACCATGTATGGGTGCAATCTACTGAGGGCTTTACCCTTGCCTAAGGGACCCTTTCCCGTGGGGTGAAAAGAGCTGTCAATCCGGATCCATCTTCATCCCGCTGACGCGGAACATCCTCCTTCCCCAATGGACTAATGACGAATGAAGGTTCCTTTAAGGGACATCATCCAAGATGGCATCCCTCGAATTCCAATTGGCTGATAGGATTCTATCAGCCAATCGGAATTAAGATAGGAAAAATCTGATTGGCTGATTCAATCAGCCAATCAGATTGAAGTTCAATCCGATTGGCTGATCCAATCAGCCAATCAGATTGAGCGCGCATTCTATTGGCTGTTCCGATCAGCCAATAGAATGCAAGCTCAATCTGATTGGCTGATTGAATCAGCCAATCAGATTTTTCCTACCTTAGTTCCGATTGACTGATAGAATCCTATCAGCCAATCAGAATTCCAGGGACGCCATCTTGGATGATGTCCCTTAAAGGAACCTTCATTTGTCGTTAGTCCGTCGGGGAAGGAGAATGTTCTGCATCGGTGGGGTGAAGATCGATCCGGAAGACAGAAGATAGAAGATGCCGCTTGGAAGAAGACATCGCCCGGATGGAGGACCTCTTCTTTCACTGCTTTTGACGGCTAATCTAGGTGAATGTTCTTAGTAATGGTCATCCAAATTTCCTATCTGTATAGGGGCAAATGTGATCATATAGATGGATCAATACAGGAGTGGATTCCAGTGTGGAGTCTCTTAAGGTTAACCTATATCAAATACTGTCCATATGAGAGTCAGATGTAATGTCTCTTAATGTAACAACTGCACAGAGAAGAGTTTCAATTTGCTGAAAAGTGTCACTTATGTTAGTGCAAGCGAAGCAGTTGGTATATGCGGAGCGATAAAGCAGCAGGGAAGCAGTTCATATACACAGTGTAGTCAGTATATGGTGTTTGTATGTGGATGCAGCCTTGCAATATCTCACCATGTATGGGTGCAATCTACTGAGGGCTTTACCCTTGCCTAAGGGACCCTTTCCCGTGGGGTGAAAAGAGCTGTCAATCCGGATCCATCTTCATCCCGCCGACGCGGAACATGCTCCTTCCCCAATGGACTAACGACGAATGAAGGTTCCTTTAAGGGACATCATCCAAGATGGCATCCCTCGAATTCCAATTGGCTGATAGGATTCTATCAGCCAATCGGAATTAAGGTAGGAAAAATCTGATTGGCTGATTCAATCAGCCAATCAGATTGAAGTTCAATCCGATTGGCTGATCCAATCAGCCAATCAGATTGAGCGTGCATTCTATTGGCTGTTCCGATCAGCCAATAGAATGCAAGCTCAATCTGATTGGCTGATTGAATCAGCCAATCAGATTTTTCCTACCTTAGTTCCGATTGACTGATAGAATCCTATCAGCCAATCAGAATTCGAGGGACGCCATCTTGGATGATGTCCCTTAAAGGAACCTTCATTTGTCGTTAGTCCGTCGGGGAAGGAGAATGTTCTGCATGGGGGGAAGATCAATCCGGAAGACAGAAGATAGAAGATGCCGCTTGGAAGAAGACATCGCCCGGATGGAGGACCTCTTCTTTGGCGCTTGGAGGAAGACATCGCCTGGATGGAGGACCTCTTCTTTGCCACTTGGATCAAGACTTCGCCTGGATGGAGGACCACATCGCCCGGATTGGATGAAGACTTTGGCTCGGCTGAGTGAAGACGACTCAAGGTAGGGAGATCTTTAGGGGGTTAGTGATAGGTTTTTTTAAGGGGGGTTTGGGTGGGTTAGAATAGGGATATGTGGGTGGTGGGTTGTAATATTGGGGGGGTATTGCATTTTCTTTTACAGGTAAAAAAGCTGATTACTTTGGGGCAATGCCCCGCAAAAAGCCCTTTTAAGGGCTGGTAAAAGAGCTGATTACTTTTGTAATTTAGAATAGGGTAGGGAATTTTATTATTTTGGGGGGATTTTTTATTTTATTAGGGGGCTTAGATTAGGTGTAATTAGATTAAAATTCTTTAAATTATTTATTTAAATTATTATTTTATTTTTTGTAATTTAGTGTTTGTTTTTTTGTATTATAGATTAGTTTAATTGTATTTTAGTTTAGCTAATTGTAGGTAATTTATTTAATTAATTTAATGATAGTGTAGTGTTAGATTAGGTTTAATTGTAACTTAGGTTAGGATTTATTTTACATGTAAGTTTGAAATTATTTTAACTAGGTAGCTATTAAATAGTTATTAACTATTTAATAGCTATTGTACCTAGTTAAAATAAATACAAAGTTGCCTGTAAAATAAATATAAATCCTAAAATAGATACAATGTAATTATAATTTATATTGTAGCTACAGGTAGTGCAGAATTATTAGGCAAGTTGTATTTTTGAGGATTAATTTTATTATTGAACAACAACCATGTTCTCAATGAACCCAAAAAAGCTCATTAATATCAAAGCTGAATAGTTTTGGAAGTAGTTTTTAGTTTGTTTTTAGTAATAGCTATTTTAGGGGGATATCTGTGTGTGCAGGTGACTATTACTGTGCATAATTATTAGGCAACTTAACAAAAAACAAATATATACCCATTTCAATTATTTATTTTTACCAGTGAAACCAATATAACATCTCAACATTCACAAATATACATTTCTGACATTCAAAAACAAAACAAAAACAAATCAGTGACCAATATAGCCACCTTTCTTTGCAAGGACACTCAAAAGCCTGCCATCCATGGATTCTGTCAGTGTTTTGATCTGTTCACCATCAACATTGCGTGCAGCAGCAACCACAGCCTCCCAGACACTGTTCAGAGAGGTGTACTGTTTTCTCTCCTTGTAAATCTCACATTTGATGATGGACCACAGGTTCTCAATGGGGTTCAGATCAGGTGAACAAGGAGGCCATGTCATTAGATTTTCTTCTTTTATACCCTTTCTTGCCAGCCACGCTGTGGAGTACTTGGACGCGTGTGATGGAGCATTGTCCTGCATGAAAATCATGTTTTTCTTGAAGGATGCAGACTTCTTCCTGTACCACTGCTTGAAGAAGGTGTCTTCCAGAAACTGGCAGTAGGACTGGGAGTTGAGCTTGACTCCATCCTCAACCCAAAAAGGCCCCACAAGCTCATCTTTGATGATACCAGCCCAAACCAGTACTCTACCTCCACCTTGCTGGCGTCTGAGTCGGACTGGAGCTCTCTGCCCTTTACCAATCCAGCCACGGGCCCATCCATCTGGCCCATCAAGACTCACTCTCATTTCATCAGTCCATAAAACCTTAGAAAAATCAGTCTTGTGATATTTCTTGGCCCAGTCTTGATGTTTCAGCTTGTGTGTCTTAATCAGTGGTGGTCGTCTTTCAGCCTTTCTTACCTTGGCCATGAGTATTGCACACCTTGTGCTTTTGGGCACTCCAGTGATGTTGCAGCTCTGAAATATGGCCAAACTGGTGGCAAGTGGCATCTTGGCAGCTGCACGCTTGACTTTTCTCAGTTCATGGGCAGTTATTTTGCGCCTTAGTTTTTCCACACGCTTCTTGCGACCCTGTTGACTATTTTGAATGAAACGCTTGATTGTTCGATGATCACACTTCAGAAGCTTTGCAATTTTAAGAGTGCTGCATCCCTCTGCAAGATATCTCACTATTTTTGACTTTTCTGAGCCTGTCAAGTCCTTCTTTTGACCCATTTTGCCAAAGGAAAGGAAGTTGCCTAATAATTATGCACACCTGATATAGGGTGTTGATGTCATTAGACCACACCCCTTCTCATTACAGAGATGCACATCACCTAATATGCTTAATTGGTAGTAGGCTTTCGAGCCTATACAGCTTGGAGTAAGACAACATGCATAAAGAGGATGATGTGGTCAAAATACTCATTTGCCTAATAATTCTGCACTCCCTGTATATTAGGGTTTATTTTCTAGGTAAGTATTTAGTTTTAAATAGGATTAATTTATTTAATTATAGGAATATTTTTTTTTTTTAATTATATTTATGTTAGGGGGTGTTAGGGTTAAGGTTAGACTTAGGTTTAGGGGTTAGTACATTTATTATTGTAGCGGCGACATTGCGGGCGGGAGATTAGGGGTTAATAATTGTAGGTAGGTGGCGGCGATGTTAGGGAGGGCAGATTAGGGGTTAATACAATTTATTCTAGTGTTTGCGAGGCAGGAGTGCGGCAGTTTAGGGGTTAATGCATTTATTATAGTGGTGGCAGGGTCCGGTCGGCAGATTAGGTGTTAATACTTGTAGTTAGGTTGCGGCGACGTTGGGGGGGGGGCAGATTAGGGGTTAATAAATATAATATAGGTGTTGGCGATGTTAGGGGCAGCAGATTAGGTGTTCATAGCTATAATGTAGGTTGTCCGGAGTGGCAGATTAGGGGTTAATAGTATAATGCAGGTGTCAGCGATAGCAGGGGCGGCAGATTAGGGCTTAATAAGTGTAAGGTTAGGGGTGTTTAGACTCGGGGTTCATGTTAGGGTGTTAGGTGCAGACTTAGAAAGTGTTTCCCCATAGGAAACAATGGGGCTGCGCTAGGAGCTGAACGCTGCTTTTTTGCAGGTGTTAGTTTTTTTTAGCCCAAACTGCCCCATTGTTTCCTATGGGGAAATCGTGCACGAGCACGTTTTGCCTGCTTACCGCTACCATAAGGAACACTGGTATTGAGGGTTGAAGTGGAGCTAAATTATGCTCAACGCTCACTTTTCTGAGCCTAATGCAAACACTCAGACAACTCTAAATACCAGCGTTGTTTAAAGTGTTCGCTGGGAAAAAAGCAGCGTTAGCTACGCGGGTCTTTACCGACAAAACTCTAAATCTAGGCAATACTGTGGTATGTATAATGACACAATAGTAAAGGGAAAATAACCTTATATATTAATAGGTTTAGCACTGGTGACGTTTCCTGAAATATATATATAAATTTATATATATATATATATATATATATATATATATATACATACACAGTACATATACATATAATAGATTTATATAGATAGATAGATAGATAGATAGATGATAGATAGATGATAGATAGATAGATAGATAGATAGATAGATAGATAGATAGATTTATAGATGATAGATAGATAGATAGATCTAGAGAGAGGGGTTTTTAGAATTTTAAGTGTACTTTTCACATGAAAATTAAAAGGAGAAGCACAATCATGATTTCCTGTTATACCAGAATAAGCTGAAACCTAACAAAGCTATATGTTTTCTAAACACCTTAAGGAATATAGGGCGCGATCCGATAAAGATCGTGGTTTGCGGAGCAAGCAAGGAAACCCCCGCCACCCGTAGTTTCAGCTCTCAACTCGAGCTATCCCATATACAGCGCCGTCAGAGGCTAAAGTGCCGTAAGTCTGACAAACCAGCGATGTCCAGAAATCTGTGTAAGTACAAATTTCTGGAGTCGCCAGTGACTTACGGCACTTTAGAAACTGCCGGCGCCTACAAAACCTTACTAAGTTATTAAATCACCCGTACTGTCTAACACGCCTCCCAAACCTAACCCTCTATCCGCTATCCCCCCTCACTATCCTAACAATAAAAAATGTATTAACCCCTAAACCGCCGCTCCCGGACCCCGCCGTCAGCTATATTAAATCTATAACCCCCTAAAGTGAGCCCCTTACACCGCCGCCATCTACCTTACCTACCCCCTAAAGTGAGCCCCTTACACCGACGCCATCTACCTTACCTACCCACTAAAGTGAGCCCCTACCCCGCCGCCATCTATTTTTAAAATATTAACCCCTAATTTAATCCCCCTACACTGCCGCCGCCTATATTAAACACATTAACCCCTAATCTAATCCCCCTACACCGCCGCCAGCTATATTAACTATATTAACCCTATATTAACCCTAATCCGCCACTCCCGGGGTCCGGGAGTGGCGGATTAGGGGTTAAATACTTTATTAGTGATTGCGGGGGGGATCGCGGTTGACAGGTAGATAGACATTGCGCATGCGTTAGGTGTTTATTTAGCAGGTAGTTTAGGGAGTTATGGGGCTCAAATAGACAGCGTAAGGCTTACTACGGCTGCATTTTGTGGCGAGGTGAAAATGGAGTAAGATTTTTCCATTTTCGCTACGTAAGTCCTTACGCTGTATATAGGATACCAAACTGCGCTGGTTTGGTATACCTGCCTATGGCCCAAAAAACTACAGGCGAAGGCAAAAATATACAAGAGTAACTTCTAGGTTACGCCGTATATAGGATACCAAACCAGCGCAAATTTCGGCGTTGACGGCTTTTGCTGGCGACGCTGCATATCGGATCGGGCCCATAATTTCTAAAGGCTTTCTCTATGAAAATTCCCAGTCCAGGAACTGTATTTAATATAGGTGTTCTCTATTCTTTAACATATTATTAATGGCATTTTATTGATATTATAGTATAGCGGAGGAAAGTAGTAATAAAGTACATAAAAAAAAAATTCTGAGCGCAAAGAAACTGAACAGAATTATGTTTTTAAAAAGTGATAGAAAGGTCAGAATTGAAATGTGCATCTGTGCATTTCAATTTTAAACAGAAACATTTTTCCAGTATTCTTCGATTAGCAAACATTTTTCCAGTAAAAGTTAATAGGGTTTTCCAGCATACACACATAAGCTTTGAATGCCATGTGTACCAGCAAACACCACACCTCAGAGAGTCAGCAGTGGCTTCTATGACAAGACTAATGAAATACACACTCTCTGAGCAGGCACAGTATTTAAATTCTGATCCTTAAGTCACTTGTGGCATACTTGCATATGAAACTGAAATCGTGATAACTTTTTCTAGATGCATTTTTGCGAATAGAAGTACATTGTAAATATGCAGATTTCAATTATGACCTTTATATACATTTAACCCCTTTGCTACTAGGAATTTAAGAGAAATACTTGGCCAAAATACTGGAGAATTTTTAGCATTTTGGTCATCACTGTTTTAACAGAAATAGATCCTTTTTTTTATTTTTTTTATTTTTTATTTACTTATGAAAGCTATATATATATTTTTAAAGTAGACAAATTAAGATATTTATCTAGGCCCATTTTGGTATATTTGATGTCACTATTTGACCGCCAAATAAGAGCATATGAAAAAAAATATCAGAGATATGTACATCTTGAAAGGTTAATTTTTTTATAAATGTTAAAAGGACACTGAACCCAATTTTTTTCTTTTGTGATTCAGATAGAGCATGCAATTTACTTCCATTATCAATATTTCTTTGATCTCTTGATATCTTTATTTGAAAAAGAAGACATCTAAACTATTTTTTTGTTCTGAACTTAGGACAGCACTTGTTTATTGGTCAGTTAAATTAATCCACCAATCAGCAAGAACAACCCAGGTTGTTCACCAAAAATAGGCCGGCATATAAACTTACATTCTTGCTTTTCAAATAAAGATACCAAGAGAATGAAGAAAATTTGATAATAGAAGTAAATTAGAAAGTTGCATGCTCTATCTGAATCACGAAAGAAAAAAAAATTGGTTTCAGTGTCCCTTTAACCCCTTAATGACCGGACCATTTTTCAATTTTCTTACCCTTAATGACAATGGCTATTTTTACATTTCTGCTGTGTTTGTGTTTAACTGTAATTTTCCTCTTACTCATTTACTGTACCCACACATATTATATACCGTTTTTCTCGCCATTAAATGGACTTTCTAAAGATACCATTATTTTCATCATGTTTACTACAAAAAAAATAATATAATATGAGGAAAAAATGGAAAAAAACACACTTTTTCTAACTTTGACCCCCAAAATCTGTTACACATCTACAATCACCAAAAAAACACCCATGCTAAATAGTTTCTAAATTTTGTCCTGAGTTTAGAAATGTTTACATGTTCTTAGCTTTTTTTGCAAGTTATAGGGCCATAAATACAAGTAGCACTTCGCTATTTCCAAACCACTTTTTTTCAAAATTAGCGCTAGTTACATTGGAACCCTGATATCTGTCAGGAATACCTGAATATCCCTTGACATGTATATATTTTTTGTTAGAAGACAACCCAAAGTATTGATCTAGGCACATTTTGGTATATTTTATGCCACCATTTCACCGCCAAATGCGAGCAAATAAAAAAAAAACTTTACATTTTTCACAATTTTAGGTTTCTCACTGAAATTATTTACAAACAGCTTGTGCTATTATGGCACAAATTGTTGTAAAAGCTTCTTTGGGATCCCCTTTGTTCAGAAATAGCAGACTTATATGGCTTTGGCACTGATTTTTGGTAATTAGAAGGCCGCTAAATGCTGCTGCGCACCACACGTAAATTATGCCCAGCAGTGAAGGGGTTAATTAGGTAGGTTGTAGGGAGCTTGCAGGGTTAATTTTAGCTTTAGGGTAGAGATCAGCCTCCCACCTGACACATCCCACCCCCTGATCCCTCCCAAACAGCTCTCTTCCCTCCCCCACCCCACAAATGTCCCCGCCATCTTAAGTACTGGCAGAAAGTCTGCCAGTACTAAATAAAAGGAGTTTTTTGTTTTTTTTATAAAAAAAATAAAATATTTTAGCTGTGATGGACTCCTGCCTTAGCCCCAACCTCCATGATCCCCCCCCCCAGCTATCTAACCCTCTCCCCTATCTAATTGCGGCCATCTTGGGTACTGGCAGCTGTCTGCCAGTACCCAATTTGCCCCAAAAACAAGTGTTTTTTGTTCCTTTGCTTTTTTTAATTTTTTCTGTAGTGTAGCAGCCCCCCACAATACCCCTATCCCCCTCCCAGATCCTTTTATATTATTTAAAAAAAAAAAAATATTTCCCCCCCCCCTCTTCCCTCCTCATTGGTGTCAGTGCCAGCTAATGCGCGATCGCGCGCACGCGCGCCCCCCGCACGCTCCCGGCACCCGGCGTGCACATTGCACTTCAAGGAACCGGATGCCGGGTAGCGATGGGCCGCCCACCCGCCTCCCTGTTACGCTCCCACCCACCAACGAACCGGCACCATTGCTACCGGTGCAGAGAGGGCCACAGAGTGGCTCTCTCTGCATCGGAGTCTTCTAAATGGTATGGAGGCATCACTGCAATACCCTGAGAGCTGCTGGAAGCGATTGCGATCGCTTCCAGCACTCTCTTAGACAACTGACGTACTAGGTACGTCCATTGTCATTAACTGTTAGTTAATGCATGACGTACCTGGTACGTCAGTTGTCATTAAGGGGTTAAGCCTTTTGTACAGCCTTTTGACATATGGGCACAATCACTTTTATCAGCTAAATAATTTTATTTATTTAGGGCTAGATTACAAGTGGAGTGCTATGTAGTGCTTTTGTTCACTTACAAACACCGTAGAAAGTAAACTTTTAATGCCAGCGAGTTAGTGCTCGGGGAGCCTTTGCACAAGCAATTGCTTGTGCAATGATAAATTCTGGCAGTGTATTGCTGCCTGTAAGCCACAATGCAGAGCAGACAGGGGTGGTGATGTCTGTCCTTTTCCATCTGTCCCTTCTTCAATGGGGCACTATGTTTGCAAATGCCCTCCTGCTGTCGGCAAGACCCATGTACCCCTGTAAGTGCAACAGACAGCAAACACATAAGGTACATTGGATGTAGTTAAGCGGTTAAGGAATATAGAATTTCACTAAAGGGATGTGTAAGTCCCTTGCATGCGTGTGTGTATCTCTGCATGTAACATAGTAACATAGTAGATGAGGTTAAAAAAGACTGAAGTCCATCGAGTTCAACCTATACAAATCTAATATGCTTACAAAAAGCTACAGTTGAGCTTAAATGAATCCCATTAAAAGATGACCCATTTAACACAATCAATCATATCCATGTATTCTGTTTCTAGCCAGAAATGTATCCAAACTATTTTGTATCTAAGGTATTTTCAATGGCATTATTTACCTCATTTGGTAATGAGTTGCACAATTTTATTGCTCTTAAAATCTCCTCTCCTACAGCCTTAAATTATGACCTCTTGTCACAAACAATTTTCTTGGAATAAACAGAGCTTCTGCCATCTCTGTATATGGGCCTTGAATATATTTATATATAAGTAATCATGTCACTTCTCAAGCTCATTTTTTTCTAGAGAAAACAGACCCAGTTTGGCTAACTTCTCCTCATAGCTTAAATTCTCCATTCCCCTTATTAACTTTGTAGCCCTTCTCTGAACTTTTTCTAGGTCTGCAAAGGATTTATATAGTGACATAATTATGCTTTCCTATCTTGAATCAATGCCTCTTTTAATACATGCTAGTAACTTATTAGCTGCTGCCCTGCATTGTGCATGTGCGTTTGTGTCTGTGCATGTGTGTGTGTCTGTCTCTGTGTGTGTGTGTATGTGCATGTGTGCATAAGTGTAAGGATGAGAGAGTGCAATGATGTTTCTGTGTAATGATGTTACAGTTATAAAGTGTTTGGACGTTAATGTGTAAAGGTGAGGGAGAGTAGCCTAGAGTTGTGTTTATAATACTAACGGCTTGATATTAAAAAGCCCTCTGGCATGGAGAAAAATCATGCAAAATCTTTGGGATTTTTTAGACCTTTTTTTTGCAATATAGGTGTCTCTCCTTCATGTCATGAACCCTGCATTGTGAGATAAATATCTTTCAAATTAGAATTTGTGCTTCTAATTTTTTTTTAAGGATCTCTCCATATTGACAAAATTCCTTAGATCGGAAAACTTTTAAATATCTGGCCTAAGAGAGCACCTATAGGGTGCATATAAAAGTGAGAAAGACCTAGGGGCATATTTATCAAGCTCTAAAGACCGCTACTCCATGACTTGTCTGCCTACTATGAGGCTGCTGACAGAAATCAACCTGATCAAATACGATCCAGTTGATTGACACCCCTACTGCTAGTGGCCTATTGGCCGAAAATCTGCAGGGGGCGGCATTGCACCAGCAGTTCACAAGAACTGGTGGTGCAATGATAAATGCTAACAGCGTATTCTGTTGGTATTTATCGATGTGCAGCGGACATGATACGCTATTTCGTATCATGGGGTCTATTTATGTAGGTGCTATAGCGAATCATGTCTGCCGCACATCGATAAATGCCGACAGCATATGCTCTCTGAATTTATCATTGCACCAGCAGTTCTGGTAAACTGCTGGTGCAATACTGCTCCCTAGCAAAGGGTGTCAATCAACCCGATTGTATTCGATCGGGCTGATTGCTGTCCTCCACCTCAGAGGTGGCGGACGAGTTAAGGAGCAGCGGTCTTAGGACTGCTGCTTCTTAACTTCCGCTTCAGTCAGAACTGAAGCGGAGAGGGTCAGAAGCAACATCCGCTGCTTCATAAATAGACCCCCATGTCCGCTCGCACATTGATAAATATGCCCCCTAGTGTCTTTAACATTTGCGACAAACTCATATAAAGCAACCCTCACATCTCTTTACCGAGATCCCCACTCTCGCCAATATCTCCCAATGCTTAATTACTGGGGGGGGCATTGATTACAAAGACACGACCAGACCTATGCCCCTCTATCCCAATCTGCAAACTGCTGATCGGCGATAGACTTAAACGAATAATAGAAATAGGAGACTACTTAAACAACGCATTCACAAATTGGCTAAAATATAGACTTCACCACTTCCTACATACATCCTAACACAAAATCAATATGACGAGACCACTAACACCATTTGAATCGGTTTGTTTAGCGGACGTACCCTTAAGACACTCATTGTCTATAGCAAAAACCTTTCTCACGAAACCACACTTCAACAATATCCCAGCATATGCTACTAAGTGGCACTTGGAACTTAACACAAAAATGGTACAGGATATTTGCTAATACCAAAAAGTCTTCAACCTCAGCTAAATTAATAGAACAAAACTTGAAAATACTCACAAGATGGTACCTTACACAAGCCCAATTAAAAAGCATATACCCTGGCTCCACGAATAGATTTTGGAGGGGGTGCTGTGCTAGAGGCACAATGCTACACATTTGGTGAAGCTGTCCCAGCATATCGATGTTTTGGAAGTCACTTGAGCAATTCCTCCAACACTTCCTTGGAGCTTCCTTCTCTCTAACCCCCCAGATAACACTCCTAAATCTCCTGCACAAATACCCATGCCAACTGCGTCTAAAGCTCCTGAAATTCTCCCTAAATGCAGTGAAAAACTCTAAGTGCAAGCAACTGGAAACACTCTACTACACCCACATTGCAAGAGTGGATAACACTCATGAAAGAGCTCTTGGTATTGGAGGAATATAGGTTTTTTTAAGTCACAAAAAATTAACATGTTCCACAATCTCAAATTTATTTGGGAGTCCACACTATATACACATTATAACCAAAGGTGAACCCATACATGCGACACACAGAGTCTACCTCGCAAGACACAGCCTACATATCTATAAGATTGTGAATTCATCACCCTTTACACAAAACCCATATAGGTTCCCAATCTTACAGAAGCTAATGTTAGTCCCACTATCCTCATGGCCTACCAGTCTTCATACATATATACAGTTAGTAGGTGGCATAATAAATGCTAATTCCCACTGTTAAGAGAATATTACAGTTATAATAAAAAGGATGTATATACATATAAAATACAATCAGATAATGACTGATCTATAACTAATAATGCGTTCAAACACTCAATAAAATTAAATACATAAGTTTATTAATGTGGTATAAACATTAAAATTGAATATATAAGACACAGGTGTCAGCATAAAATAAGTCCTAGAATGTCAGTTGATAACAAGTGTAAAACTACAGACATACGATCTGTTAAATAACATTAGAGATCCATGCCTGTACAATGAATATTGCCTAAGTGGATAGCTTTATAAACTATTACAATATAATAAATGCTGAAGACATGTACGTCTAAATCCGCAACACTGTGATTGTTTTTACTACCAAGTCTAACTTAACATACAGAGCGCTCTGTTGTTTTCCATTTTGAACTCTACAAAAACAATCCCAACTGCAATGTAACATTGTTTCCTATCTCACAACATCAAGCCTGGCTAACTGTGACTCTTAGAATCTGCAGACATCACTTACACGCTGATCTACAGACCACCCGGTAATCCGTGCATCTGATTGGAACAAACCATCACGTGACCCTGCACACGCTGCACAATCCGGCAAACCACAGTACACGCTGGAGCGATACTGTTCACCTGAAAGGTAATTTCCTATCTATCAAGGGTCTAACGTGTTCATATCGGACCCACTACACTTGTACACGGAGAAGCATAACAGAAAATAGCTTCGTATTCTGGGTGAGTCTAACTTGTAAGACGAATCATTTATGGTACTGACTTTTCCATTTTGATGCAGATTGTCCTTTCAGCCATCCACAGAACTTTAATTTCGAATGTTACATTGATGCAAAGTTACATTGATACAGCCACACAGACTGACTCAGCTGCTTTCCATGCTCTCATTTGATTTTTATACATTTTTCATTTGCATTTTTAACCAATGAACTTTATTTATTTGGATACATTTTTAAAGCCTACCACGGACTTCCATTTAGTTCCCCTGATATTTTTTTCCACCGGTGGTTTTATTTTCATTTTTTCTTTTTATATTTTACACATTATGTATTTCAAATGTTAGTTTACATGTATTAGGGTTTATTTATATATATATTAAAATATATTTTATGGTACTAACATCATTCGTTCTTTAACACTAACTCTGCATTTATTAGTTTTATTCTATCCTCTATATTAGCAGCTTTCATTAGCGCACCCTGTATTTGGTTTTTAATAGTTATTGTTCAGAGGTATTTTGGAACTAACCTCTTTTTTCAGGGTAGCCATTTTTGTGCTAATTTACAGACCTCCTTTTTTCCTCATACACAAATAACATTAGAGATCCATGCCTGTACAATGAATATTGCCTAAGTGGATAGCTTTATAAACTATTACAATATAATAAATGCTGAAGACATGTACGTCTAAAACGTGCATACAAAGTGACTACTAATTTACATGTTGATTATGGTTATTATGTAACTATTGATCATAGAATGTTCAGATGTATATAAATTGGATGCCAATGTCTTTGGAAGAAAAAACGTACAACTTTGTGAATATTATCCGTGTTCAATTACAAAGTGTGGTTCTCATATGCACAAGCTTCAGCAGTTAATGCCCAATCAAAGTACCTGAATATCTTTATCTTCGGTTGTTCCGTTTCTTAAAGAGTACTCACAGTGCACTGTGGTTTATCAAGACTCCGATCCTCAAGAAGATAGTCAGTACTGACCTTATTAGTGTGATTTGTCCATCTTTCCTGGGTTAAAGGTGTGTTGAAATAATGATCTTATTTCGATGATCTCCAGATGATGCTGTCGTTTGTCTGCCTGAAGTCGGTATTCGGCTAGTCTCTGATCTTTCCTTGGGTGCTCTTACGTTCAGCCCCTATCAGTCACCGGCTAACCACCAAACTTTCCTTTAAGTGCTCTTATGTTCAGCCTCTGTTATTAGGGTGGAATGCTTGCTAAGTTTCCGGTCTTGCCGGGTTGAGGTAAACTCCGCTCTCTTTGTGAGCCTGTGTATCGGGTGATCAGGTGTCTACGCGTTTCAGCTTGGAAGCCTTTTTCAAGATACCCGATAGACTGGATTCATTGCTATTTATAGCACTTGGAAGAACGCCCATTATTTTTAACCGCTTCGGTATTTGATAGGATCTTCCTCTTTATATTCATGGATACATCTGTTTCTTGTATTAACTAAAAGTTTATTATAATCAGTCTTATTGTGGTATTCAAATTCGATTCAGCAACAATTCTTCCAAATGCATTATTTGGGATATATATAAGTGCTAATAAATCTGTAGCCAGATACTATATCAGCCACATTCTAGTACTATATTATTTGATTACTAATACCCCTCTGTTAAGGGTAATATAAATATACTTTCTACTATAAAGCACTTCTTGATATATTTTTTATTATATATCATATATTTTTATTATATATTTCATAGCAATATTTTTTAGGTGTAATAAGAGGAATTGAGTATCGTGTAAGATGATTGTTAGTCTCAGAATGTTGCAAAATTCATCACCTAACGTTCACCTTTCAACAGGTATTAAGACTATTGAAGTTGATATATAACTATTGTTTTATTTTATAACATTTATTTAATGCTATAAGTGTTAATATATCTAGAGCTAGAAACTTTATCAGCTGTATCTTAGTATAATATTTTTGGTACAGAAATTAACTCATATGTTGAGGGAAATATATGTTAACTTTTAAGCATTTCATGATATTGATGTATTTAATACTTTTAGCAATATTTTATAGGTAAAATAGGAGATTGACTTCTTTGTATCTATATTTTTAGAGTTGTACACTAGTATCTTTTGTTCATTTGAGTATCGTGTAAACTGTATGTAAGTGTTAGAATGTTGTAAAATTTATCACTGTACTTTCACCTTCTAATAGTTATAATAATTAGTGAAGTTGACTTATTATTACGTACACTTTAAATATATCCCAAATAATGCAATTGGAAGAATTGTTGCTGAATCAAATTTGAATATCACAATAAGACTGATTATAATAAACTTTCAGTTAATACAAGAAACAGATGTATCCATGAATATATAGAGGAAGATCCTATCAAATACCAAAGTGGTTAAAAATTATGGGCGTTCTTCCAAGTGCTATAAATAGCAATGAATCCAGTCTATCAGGTATCTTGAAAAAGGCTTCCCAGCCAAAATGCGTAGAAATCTGATCACCCGACACACAGGATCACAAAGAGAGTGGAGTATACCTCAACCCGGCAAGACCGGAAACTTAGCAAGCATTTCACCCTAATAATGGAGGTTGAACATAAGAGCACTTAAAGGAAAGTTTGGTGGCTAGCCGGTGACTGATAGGGGCTGAACGTAGGAGCACCCAAGGAAAGATCGGAGACTTGCCGAATACCGACTTCAGGCAGACAAACGACAACATCATCTGTAGATCATCAAAATAAGATCATTATTTCAACACACCTTTAACTCAGGAAAGATGGATAAATCACACTAATAAGGTCAGTACTGACTACCTTCTTGAGGATCGGAGTCTTGATAAACCACAGTGCACTGTGAGTACTCTTTAAGAAACGGAACGACCGAAGACAAAGATATTCAGATACTTTGATTGGGCATTAACTACTGAAGCTTGTGCATATGAGAACCACACTTTGCAATTGCACACGGATAATATTCACAAAGTTGTAAGTTTTTTGCTTCCAAAGACATTGGCATCCAATTTATAAACATCTGAACATTCTATGATCAATAGTTACATAATAACCATAAGCAACGTGTAAACTAGTAGTCACTTTGTATGCACGTTTTAGACGTACATGTCTTCAGCATTTATTATATTGTAATAGTTTATAAAGCTATCCACTTAGGCAATATTCATTATACAGGCATGGATCTCTAATGTTATTTAACAGATCGTATGTCTGTAGTTTTACACTTGTTATCAACTGACATTCTAGGACTTATTTTATGCTGACATCTGTGTCTTATATATTCAATTTTAATGTTTATACCACATTAATAAACTTATGTATTTAATTTTATTGAGTGTTTGAACGCATTATTAGTTATAGATCAGTCATTATCTGATTGTATTTTATATGTATATACATCCTTTTTATTATAACTGTAATATTCTCTTAACAGTGGGAATTAGCATTTATTGCGCCACCTACAACCTGTATATATGTATCTCTCCTAACTGTTTCCTGGGGAAGAAACGTTTATTAGGTGTGCATTATTCCCTGCTGCCATAGATATTATACATCCCATTTCTTTTCTTTGTCTACCAGTCTTGATACCCAGAACTTGTAGCCTCAAATGATGTGCATTCTAAACATATTACTTCTGTCTCTCTAAAGAAGATTCAATTAAAAATTAACTTTTATTAGAAAAACACACAATTAAAATAGGAAGGTGAACATTAAAAACCACTCTTAGGTACCTGCAGTCGTAATAGCAAGATTGGTGGCACAGTGAATGACCTAGTATGGTAGGTGCATAAAGTATGTACTAAGCATAAGCTTATACATATAATAGCTCAGCTACACATAAACCCCTCTATAGTATATGTGCGTATAAACCTCACTGAAAGTCGGCTAGTAAGGCCTTCTGTATATATTGATCACTGTGAATCACTGTGAGTTAAACTCTCCGGTGGTTCATAGCAAAGATGTGAGCATAGTTTAGGAGAATATGGTAAATTGTGAGATTGTTAAAGTGGTTTACTTAACAACAGTCATCACATACTCAACTATTACTGATTCTCATGAAATTATATTTCAATAATAATAAATCTAAAGTATTGCAGCATCAATGGTAGCTGCTGTATATTGAGGCAAGTATTAAAGACAATTAAATATAATACAGAATCATTCCAGTAGCTGTATTGCAGCGATGCAGTAATGGTTCTAGGTACATGTTATGCTAATTATTGAAGGTCACTCACTAAGGTAACTAAACTTAGTAAATATACTGCATTGTAGTTCGGTAGCCTAAGGCAAACTAAAACACAGGAGCTCCTAGGACTCCTCACCAGTACCCTAGCGTCCCTAACATGTTTCACCTGAATGGCTTCTTCACTAACCCCCGAAGTTCCACTCACAGTTTTTGAAGTCCCTCTTTAACGATTTTCATTCAGGCGGCGAAATCCTCCTTTCAGGCGACAAGAAGTCTTCATCCAGGCGGCCTCTTCTGTCTTCATCCAGGCTGTGAAGTGCGGCAAGAAGTCTTCATCCAGACGACCTCTTCTATCTTCATCCAGGCGGCGAGAAGTCTTCATCCAGATGGCATCTTCTATCATCATCCCAGCGGCGCGGAGCGGATTCATCCTGAAGACATCCGACGTGGAGCATCCTTTTCATACGGTCGCCGCCGTATACTAAATCTTCAATGCAGTAGCTCTCATTCTATTGGCTGTTTTGAACAGCCAATAGGATTTCAGTAGCTCTCATCCTATTGGCTGATTTGAATTTCCAAAATCAAATTAGCCAATAGGAATGCAAGGGACGCCATCTTCAATTGCGTACCTTGCATTGATGATTAAGTGTAAGGCAGGGACCTTATGAAGAGGATGCCCTGCGCCGGATGTCTTCAGGATGGACCCGCTCCGCGCCGCCTGGATGAAAATAGAAGATGCCGTCTGGATGAAGATAGAAGATGCCGCCTGGATGAAGTCTTCTCGCCACCTGGATGAGGACTTCGCCGCCTGAATGAAGATCATTCAAGCGGGACTTCAAAAACTGTAAGTGGATCTTCTGGGGTTAGTGATAGGTTTTTTTAAGTTTTTTTTAAGTGGGTTTATTTTTTAGTTTAGGGTTTGGGCTTTCGTAAAAGAGCTAAATGCCCTTTTCAGGGCAAAGCAAAAGAGCTAAAGGCCCTTTAAAAGACAATGGCCATACAAATGCCCTTTTCAGGACAATAGGTAGCTTAGGTTTTTGTTAGAGTTAGGTTTTTTTATTTTGGGGGGTTGCTTGGGTGGTGGGTTTTACTGTTGGGGGGTCTTTGTATTTTTTTTTTACATGTAAAAGAGCTGTTTAACTTAGGGCAATGCCCTACAAAATGCCCTTTTAAGGGCTATTGGTAGTTTATTGTAGGCTAGGTTTTTTTTTATTTTGGGGGGGGGGCTTTTTATTTTCATAGGGCTATTAGATTAGGTTTAATACTTTTTTTTATTTTTGATCATTTTGTTTGTTATTTTTTGTAATTTATTGTTTGTTATTTTTTGTAATTAGATAGTTTGTATTTTTTATAGTAGTGTTAGAATTTTTTTAATGTGTATTTTTGCTTACTTTAATTGGTAGATAGTTTAATATTAGTTAAATAGTTATATTAGTTTAATTGTTAGTTTAAACTTAGTTTTTTTAATTTGACAGGTAAATTTTAATTTAATTTAAGATAGGGAAATTGTGGTTTTAATATAAAGTTAGGGGGGTGTTAGGTTTAGGGTTTATAAGTTTAAATTAGTTTATTGCAATGTGGGGAGATTTTGGTTTAGGGGTTAATAGTTTAATTTAGTATATTTCATTGTGGGGGGCTTGCGGTTTAGGGGTTTATAGGTTTATTATAGTTGCGGCGGGGTGGGGCTTAATAACTTTAGTATAGTGGGGGGCGATGTGGGTGGACGGCAGATTAGGGGTTAATAATATTTGAATAGTGTTTGTGAAGCAGGAGGACAGCAGTTTAGGGGTTAATAAATTTAGTACAGTGGTGATGATGTCGGGGAGTGGCGGAATAGGGGTTAATAAATTGTATTAGTGGCGGCGATGTCGGCAGCGGCAGATTAGGGGTTAATAACTTTTATATAGTATTTGCCATGTGGGAGGGCCTTGGTTTAGGGGTGAATAGGTAGTTTATGGGTGTTTAGTGTACTTTGTAACACTTTATTTAAGAGTTTTATGTAACAGTTTTGTTGCAAAAAAACTTATAACTACTGCTTTTAGATTGCAAAACGGATCTTGTTGATATAGGCTGGAACGCAAGCTTTTAAGCCTCACCGGAAAACTCATAATGGCAGCGCTATGGAAGTCCCATTAAAAAACGTCATTTTTACGTGTTCGGGACTGACGTTGCGTTACAGGCTAAAAGGCTTGTGGTACAACTATAACAACACGACTTGCAATGGCTGCAGTGCTGTTTTAACGCTGAAAATGGCAATTTTTTCATCTTTAAAACACGAACGCAAATCTTGTAATCTAGGTGATTGTTTGGAATTATGCTCGTTATAGAAATGGCGAGCTACAGATGTAAGTTGTTTTCCTGCTTGTAGATCTTCTGTTGCATTTTTAATGTTCCTCAAATGCTCCTGCAATTTGGTTCTTATTTTTCTGGTCCTCATACCAACATACGTTTTTTCACATTTGCACTGTAATGCATAGATAACACCCTCTGTTTGACAGTTAATGTGTGCATTTATTTTGTGGCATTTGTCAAATCGATCATGTATTTCATGTCGTTTAAGCATGAAATTGCAAGTGCTGGAGGTTCCACATTTTAATGAGTCATGTAAAAATGCACTAGCTGTTTTAGGACCCTCTAGGTAACTTGCACTTATCAGAGCTTTTAAATTGCATGTTCTTCTGTATCCGGACCGCACATTGCCTCCCAAAATTTGTGATAAAATTGGACTCGATTTGAGAATGTGCCTGTCCTGATAATTTGTGTGCTTGCTGGATTATAGGTTGTAATAAACCTTATCTCTTCTTTATTGTACTTATGTTTTTTCTTTAATAGTTCCTGTCTAGTTGTGGATCTTGCTTGGTGTTCAGCCTTTTTTATTGCCCTTTTGCTGTAGCCTCTCGCTATCAGTCTTTCTGTTAGTTCCTTTGCTCTCTGTGTGTAGTTGAGATCAGATGAGCAGTTTCTTCTCATCCTCAGAAACTCATCTGTAGGTAGGGCTTTAATAGTGTTGGGGGCATGTGCACTGGAGCTGTGAAGAACACTATTGGTGACTGTCTGTTTTGTATGGACATCAATAGAAAGTGTGCCTTTGTTAGTCTTACTGATTTGAAGATCCAAAAAATTGACTGTATTTATGTTCACTTCATAAGTCAGTTTTATATTTAAATCATTTGAGTTTAAGTTGTTCAGGAAGAGATCAAGTTAGAATTTGGTAGCCCGTCATCAATATAGCGCATCCAAAGGGGGATATGCTTTAGAAAATGTAAATTGGCATCAGAGAATACATGTTTATGCTCCCACCATCCCAAGAATAAATTGGCATAGGTGAGAGCACATGCTGTACTCATAGCGGTGAGTATTAAAGACAATTAAATAGAATACAGAATCATTCCAGTAGCTGTATTGCAGCGATGCAGTAATGGTTTGTAGGTTAATGTTATGCTAATTATTGAAGGTCACTCAATAAGGTAACTTAACTTAGTAAATTAACTGCATTGTAGTTCAGTAGCCTAAGGCAAACTAAAACACAGGAGCTCCTAAGACTCCTCACCAGCACCCTAGCATCCCTAACATGTTTCACCTGAAAGGCTTTTTCAAGGGGTGAGTGCGCCGCTAAAATTTTGGCTTTTTAAAGCTGTCACTAGACAGCTAATCCGGTCAGAATCTCTGCCATCCTGTTGTTTACACTGTTTAATATTTGCGTAGCACTAATAGGAAAAGGTAAAACTAAGAGTAGGGTACATATATATATAAAGCTAGAGGTTGGTCCCACTTTAAATGCTTAATAAGAAAAAAGAAGGAATTCTGTTATTGAAGTTAGTTTTCAAAAACTGCATGTATAAAAAAAGCAGCTGTTGCTATAGGTAAGAAAATATTGGATCTAAGGAAATCAGGTGAAGCCAGGGGCACTTGCCTAGGGCAGCAGATTGGATCATTTTTGTGGCTATATTTGTAAGAAGCTTACAGTTATTTTAGAAGTATTATACAGGTGTATAAAGGAAGATTTTACCCAAAGAGCTTATATTCTAGGGGGTGTGGGGGGGTATAATAAGAGACTGTCCTTGGAGTTTACAGTTTAGAGGAATCTCTGAACCTTTCTTTTATTCAGCTACCTATATATATATGCTGCAGCAATATATATGTGGATGTTTATGAATTTCTGTGTGTGTCTGTATTTCTCTGTGTGTGTGAACATTTATTTTGGAGATGCCTTAAAAACATTACATTACACATATGGCCAAAAAATCTGGTGTGGGGGGGCAGAAGAATTTTGAGTGCCTAGGGCAGCACAAAACCTAAATACGCCGCTGGGTGAAGCTTATGGAGTGTAGTATAATCCCCATTTTTTAGTTGAAGCAACTAAGCCCATGTCACAGATATTAATCATTTGAAGCTCAGGGAAAATGTTTAGTGAGTGTATGAAAAGAGACTAGCTCCAGACACATAAGCATTACAATCATCATAATTATCAACATTTAACTTATAAAACGTTAACATTTAGATGTCTCTGCAATATCTATAAGGAGCTATTTCTAAACTGTAGAAAAAACAGAATTTATGCTTACCTGATAAATTACTTTCTCCAACGGTGTGTCCGGTCCACGGCGTCATCCATTACTTGAGAGTTTGTTATTTTAAAATAGTGCTGGTATGTACTATTTACTCTGAAACAGAAAGAGATGAAGAGTTCTGTTTAAAAGAGGATTATGATTTTTTTTATGATTCACACCAACAGATATATCCTTTCCATATTTTATGGTAAATCCTTCTAGTCACAGGTTTTCTGGCTTGGACCAGAGTATCTATCACTGAATCTGAATACCCGCGAATCTGAATACCCGCACTTGGATAAAATCAAGCGTTCAATTTCCAAGCAGTCAGCTGGAGAGAAACTAGATTTGGATGTTCGAATGGACCTTGCACTAGAAGATCCTGTCTCAAAGGTAGCTTCCATGGTGGAGCCGATGACATATTCACCAGGTCTGCATACCAAGTCCTGCGTGGCCACGCAGGAGCTATCAGAATCACTGAGGCCTTCTCCTGTTTGATCCTGGCTACAAGCCTGGGAAGGAGAGGGAACGGTGGAAATGCATAAGCTAGGTTGAACGACCAAGGCGTCACTAATGCATCCACTAGAGTCGCCTTGGGATCCCTGGATCTGGACCCGTAGCAAGGAACCTTGAAGTTCTGACGAGACGCCATCAGATCCATGTCTGGAATGTCCCATAATTGAGTCAACTTGGCAAAAACCTCCGGGTGGAGTTCCCACTCCCCCGGATGGAAAGTCTGACGACTCAGATAATCCGCCTCCCAGTTGTCTACTCCTGGGATGTGAATTGCAGATAGATGGCAGGAGTGATCCTCCGCCCATTTAATGATCTTGGATACCTCTCTCATCGCCAAGGAACTCTTTGTTCCTCCCTGATGGTTGATGTAAGCTACAGTCGTCATGTTGTCTGACTGGAATCTTATGAATCCGGCCTTCGCTAGTTGAGGCCAAGCCCGGAGAGCATTGAATATCGCTCTCAGTTCCAGGATGTTTATCGGGAGAAGAGACTCTTCCCGAGACCATAGACCCTGAGCTTTCAGGGAATCCCAGACCGCACCCCAGCCTAATAGACTGGCGTCGGTCGTGACAATGACCCACTCTGGTCTGCGGAAACTCATTCCCTGAGACAGGTGATCCTGTGACAACCACCAACAGAGTGAGTCTCTTCCCCATTCCACTGCTTCAGCATGCACAGTTGTAATGGTCTTAGATGAATTTGAGCAAAAGGAACTATGTCCATTGCTGCAACCATCAACCCTACTACTACCATGCACTGAGCTATGGAAGGCTGCAGAATAGAGTGAAGAACTTGACAAGCTTTAGAAGCTTTGACTTTCTGACTTTTGTCAGGAAGATCTTCATTTTTAAAGAATCTATTATCGTTCCCAAGAAGGGAACTCTTGTCGACGGAGACAGGGAACTCTTTTCTACGTTCACCTTCCACCCGTGAGATATGAGAAAGGCTAGAACAATGTCTGTATGAGCCTTTGCTTTGGAAAGAGACGACGTTTGGATTAGAATGTCGTCCAGATAAGGTGCCACTGCAATACCCCTTGGTCTTAGAACCTCTAGAAGGGACCCTAGCACCTTTGTGAAAATCCTTGGATGATCTTTGTGGATAGGAATATGTAGATACGCATCCTTTAAATCCACGGTAGTCATAAATTGACCCTCCTGGATTGTAGATAAAATTGTTCGAATGGTTTCCATTTGAACGATGGAACTCTGAGAAATTTGTTTAGAATTTTTAAATCCAGAATTGGTCTGAAAATTCCCTCTTTTTTGGGAACTACAAACAGATTTGAGTAAAACCCCCGACCTTGTTCCACAGTTGGAACTGGGTGTATCACTCCCATCTTTAACAGGTCTTCTACACAATGTAAGAATGCCTGTCTCTTTATTTGGTTTGAAGATAAGTTAGACATGTGGAACCTTCCCCTTGAGGGTAGTTCCTTGAACTCCAGAAGAAAACCCTGAGAGATTATTTCTAGTGTCCAGGGATCCTGAACATCTCTTGCCTAAGCCTGAGCAAAGAGAGAGAGTCTGCCCCCTACTAGATCCGGTCCCGGATCGGGGGCTACCCCTTCATGCTGTTTTGGTAGCAGCAGCAGGCTTCTTGGCCTGTTTACCCTTGTTCCAGCCTTGCATTGATTTCCAAGCTGGTTTAGTCTGGGAAGCGTTACCCTCTTGTCTAGAGGCTGCCGAGTTGGAAGCCAGTCCGTTCCTGAAATTGCGAATGGAACGAAAATTGGACTTATTCTTAGCCTTGAAAGGTTTATCTTGTGGGAGGGCATGGCCCTTTCCCTCAGTGATGTCTGAAATAATCTCTTTCAATTCTGGCCCAAAAAGGGTCTTACCTTTGAAAGGGGTATTAAGCAGTTTTGTCTTGGAAGATACATCCGCCGACCAAGACTTTAGCCAGAGCGCTCTACGCGCCCCAATTGTAAACCCTGAATTTTTCGCCGCTAACCTCGCTAACTGCAAAGCGGTGTCTAAAATAAAGGAATTAGCTAACTTAAGTGCGTGAATTCTGTCCATGACTTCCTCATACGGAGTCTCCCTACTGAGCGACTTTTCCAGTTCCTCGAACCAGAACCACGCCGCTGTAGTGACAGGAATAATGCACGAAATAGGTTAAAGGAGGTAACCTTGCTGTACAAAAATCTTTTTAAGCAAACCCTCCAATTTTTTATCCATAGGATCTTTGAAAGCACAATTGTCCTCAATAGGAATGGTCGTGCGCTTGGCTAGAGTAGAAACCGCCCCCTCGACCTTAGGGACTGTTTGCCATGTGTCCTTCCTGGGGTCGACCATAGGGAACAATTTCTTAAATATAGGAGGAGGGACAAAAGGTATGCCTGGCTTCTCCCACTCCTTATTCACTATGTCCGCCACCCGTTTAGGTATCGGAAAAGGATCAGGGTGCACCGGGACCTCAAGGAACTTGTCCATCTTGCACAATTTTTCTGGGTTGACCAGATTGTCACAATCATCCACAGTAGATAGCACCTCCTTAAGTAATGCGCGGAGATGCTCTAATTTTGATTTAAATGTCACAACATCAGGTTCTGCCTGCTGAGAAATTCTACCTGTATCAGAAATTTCCCCATCTGACAAACCCTCCCTCACTGCCACTTCAGATTGGTGTGAGGGTATGACAGAAAAATTATCATCAGCGCCCTCCTGCTCTACAGTGTTTAAAACAGAGCAATCGCGCTTTCTCTGAAATGCTGGCATTTTGGATAAAATATTAGCTATGGAGTTATCCATTACTGCCGTCAATTGCTGCATAGTAACAAGCATTGGCGCGCTAGAAGTACTAGGGGTCGCCTGCACGGGCATAACTGGTATAGACACAGAAGGAGATGATGTAGAACTATGTCTACTTCCTTCATCTGAGGAATCATCCTGGGCAATTTTACAATTTGTGACAGTACTGTCCTTACTTTGTTTGGACGCTATGGCACAATTATCACACATATTTGAAGGGGGAACCACATTGGCTACCATACATACAGAACATGATCTATCTGAAGGTACAGACATGTTAAACAGGCTTAAACTGGTTAATAAAGCACAAAAACCATTTTAAAACAAAACCGTTACTGTCTCTTTAAATGTTAAACAGGGCACACTTTATTACTGAATATGTGAAAATCTATGAAGGAATTATCCAATCTTTACCACAGTGTCTTAATGCATTCAAAGTATTGCACCCCAATTTTCAAGCTGTTAACCCTTAAAATGTGGAAACCGGAGCCGTTTTTAATTTTAACCCCCTTACAGTCCCAGCTACAGCCTTTGCTGCGACTTCACCAATCCCAGGGGGGTATATGATATCAAATGAAGCCTTCTAGGAACGTTTTTAGTGGATTCCAGACCCACACACATGCAGCTGCATGTACTGTACTCAAAAGTAACTGCACAGTAATGGCGTGAAAATGAGGCTCTGCCTACTACAGAGAAAGGCCCTTCCTGACTGGGAAGGTGTCTTAACAAGTGCCTGGTGCTAAAAAATGTTCCCCAATGTTATAAAAGTGTGAAATTCAACTTCAAACTGCATATAATACTTAAATAAAGCAATCAATTTAGCCCTTAAGAGTGTCTACCAGTGTATAGCCCATAATAAGCCCTTTATTCTGTTTGAGACTAAGAAAATGGCTTACCAATCCCCATGAGGGAAAATGACAGCCTTCCAGCATTACACAGTCTTGTTAGAAAAATGGCTAGTCATACCTTGAGCAGAAAAGTCTGCAAACTGTTCCCCCCAACTGAAGTTCTCTCATCTCAACAGTCCTGTGTGGGAACAGCAACTGATTTTAGTTACTGTCTGCTAAAATCATAATCCTCTTTTAAACAGAACTCTTCATCTCTTTCTGTTTCAGAGTAAATAGTACATACCAGCACTATTTTAAAATAACAAACTCTCAAGTAATGGATGACGCCGTGGACCGGACACACCAATGTTGGAGAAATAGTAAACAAACAACAACAACAAAAAACAGAAGACTCTTTAGGGTTCTCTGAGTAGAGAAGCTAATAGGACTCCCTATACTTCAGTGGTAGTCATAGTCTCATCTATCCAATGTCAGTACGGGTCAGTATATATGCTATGACAAAAAAGAAGTCCTGCAGCAGACTCATAAAGTAGGAAAACCAACATGGAACTCCAAAAGTGGTGATTCTGATCCCATAGTTCATATATGGACTATCTTGTGTTAGGAATTGCAGAAGTCGAGATCCTTTGTAGGGTTTGGAGTTTATAATAGACCATGGGCTCTCTGCTGTATTTCCTATCATTGCCACAACATGGTTAATTGCACCCCATTTTGCAGATTTTTTCAAAAGTTGTTGCCATCATATCACCTTTCAGCTTCTCAGAGATATCATCTATGGCCAGAGCGGCGATTTGGGATTGATCCCACAGTTCCTCTTTGATTATGGTTCTTAAATAGCACTGTTCATCTGGAGTCGCAGGCAGTATAACTCGCTTTCGCAAGAGAAATGGATGATTCGTAGTGTTGTAGCTACTGACTTTCACAGCACTTAACACTTCTGTAAGGTTGGCTTCAGAAATCTTTGCTGCCTCCATTAGAGTTGTCACCAAGAACTTCAAGCTCTGTGTGAGACTTTGAAAGTACACATCAACAGTTAGACGTTATTGCTGCTCCCATAAATTGATAGCTGTCATTATGAGAGCTCCGCATATGGAGCGGTAGTGGTCGGTACAAGGAGGTGATATTTTGTAGCACCGTGATAGGTGTGTAGCATTCACCTGGAGCTGTGTTCCACTTTAAGGGGTGAGGGCACAATGTACTCTAAAGTTTTAATAGGTGGTATCCCAGTGCTAAAGGTAGTTATACCGGGTCCTCCATCTATAGCAGTAACTGTAATATGGCAGGAGGGGGACTCGGACCCCCAGAAAATTTTAAACAACGTTCCAGTTTACTTCTATTATCTAATTTTCTTTGTTCTCTTGGTATTCTTTGTTGAAAAGAATACCTAGGTAGGCTCAGAAATTCAGAGCTAGCTGCTGATTGGCAGTGGCACATATAAACGATAAACCTCTAGTCATTGGCTTATTAATGTGTTCAGCTAGCTC